>NC_084592.1:16102500-16402500 GCF_033807715.1 Cololabis saira | reverse complement strand
TGTTGTTGCCGTCCATCCATCCATTAACAGGGGCAGCATCCTAAACTGAGAGGCCCAGACCTCTGGGACCTTTCAAATTAAAACACAGATTCCAGAAACTTTGACCAAGAAGTCAAAATCTCTCACTGAGACTGCAACCATCTTCCTCGGTTACACTTTTCCTTTTCAAACCATCTTTCTCAGTCTTCGTGTGTAGATCTCAGATCACTGAAAAGCTGCTTGTCACGGTCACAGAGAACCCGCGATCAGAGGTACATCGTTAAGTAGTGATGTGTGGATCAATACTGAAATATTGATACTTCCGATACCAGATCTGTATGCTCTAAAATTGATTCTCAAATGAAAATAGATACTTTTGATACTTCAGTCATCTGTGGTAATGTATGTCATTAACAGGAATACGGTGGAAAGTAAGTAAGCTATTCAGTTTTTGTCTAAATGACACGCTGCTGGTAGGAACTACTTTTTTCATTTTCATTTTTATAGTAGTTCTTATTTTTTTATTATTCTCTCATTTTTTTATGGTTTTTATTTTTTTACTTAGGATTAGATATAGACTTTTTCAGTGATGGAAACACCTTTTTCAAACACTCTGCTTTTCCTGTTGTTGTAATAGCTCAACTATATTGTGAATGAGGCCACTACCTCAGTATACTTCTGAGTTTAAAATAAATGGCTAAATAAGTGACTCTGATGTCTTGTTTTCTTAAACTATCTAAAATAGATTTACTGGGCACATTAGGTGTATTTGCACAATGTATCAGTATTGAATCGGTATTGCCGATACCAGCCTGAATTTTATATATAGGCCTATCTGATCGGAAAGAAAATCTGTGGTATTGAACATCATTGTTGTTAAGGTCTTTCGTTACTTGATCACACGTGATAACGTCATTAACTAGGCGCCGAGTCGTCCAGTAGCCACTGAGCTACCAGAGTTTTGTTTCAGAATTACAGCCGTTGAAAGAAAAAGCGAATGGAAAAATGATATTTGCACCCTCAGTTAGAGATTTTGATTATTTTCATCCACAGTACATTTGGCGTTAACCTCCCTCTCCCCGGCCGACTCCTCCAGCTCCAGATATAATCTGTCCAGCATGTCTCGTGTCTGCCTCGGAGTCTCCTCCCCAGGGAGGCGTCCGGCGGGCGTGCTAGCCAGCTGCACGAACCACCCCGACAGGCTCCTCCTGATGTGCAGGAACCCCGACTCTGCTCCGAGGGCTTCCTGAATCACTGAACTCCTCACATCACCTCTAAGTGAGAGTACAAAGCAGCCTGCGGGAAGAACATGCAAACTCCATCCAGAAAGTTGTTTCGCTTTTGGAAAGCTTGTAATTCTGCGTTTACTGAAATTCTTCATTTTTTTAAGTGTATTTTTTGCTTTTCTTCATACCCTTGTACGGTGGCCGATTGCTGAAAATAAAAGTAACGCTGCAAACAGAAACAAACGCCGCTGCAAATTAAAGAAACGCTGCAAATAAAAAGAAACACCGCTGAAAATAAAACAACGCAAATAAAAAAGCCACAACGGAAGTGAATTACCGGGGACTATTTTTGCTGATGCACCGGTGTTTTTTACGTGAGAGGAGAAGTCCCTGACCACCACACACAGCTTCAACTTCACATTAATACAAATAACTATTGTTACCCACGCTTTAGATTATTCTTGGCATTATTATTAATGATAAAAACAACAAAAACAACAACACCTCTCACATAAAAACACCGGTGCATCGGCAAAAACAGCCCCGGGTAATTCACTTCCGTTGTGGCTTTTTTATTTGCGTAGTTTTTTATTTTATTTGAAGCGGGGTTTCTTTATATTTTCAGCGTTTCTTTTATTTGCAGCAGCGTTTCTATTTGTTTGCATTTGTTTGTTTTAACATTTGTTTCTGTTTGCAGCGTTTATTTTCAGCAATGACGGGTCTCGGCTACCGTACCCTTGTGCTGTTTTATACTTTACAAAGCAAAAATGAGCTCAGACAAGTCTTGCATGCAAAGTTTCACAGCCTCACAGCTCATTTTCAGTAGGAAACATTGCGATCAGCGTGTCATCGCTCCCAGGCCGGACAGAAGGCGGAGGCCGCTGCACGTTTTCCAAAGCTTGTTAAAGTTTGGTTCTGCTGCAGGGATGTTGACTTGACGCACACTTTTGTCTGACGAAACGGCCGTGTTTGTTCAGGGGAATGCCAGGGTCTGACCCCAGACAGGAACCAAACGAGGACATTTGGCTGCTCAAACATCATCAGAGACAAAACATCTCCTGCAGCCAAAGGTCTGCACTGTTTTTGTGCATAAATCCTGCTTTCAATGCAGCCGTCTCCATTAACGCGCTCTGACAGCTCAGATAAAGGTACGTCGACACCTTTATTCAGGCCCTGCAATCAAAATAAGCTTTAAGTCTCTGCAACGGCTCGCGCAGCCGTTCATTACCCATCTAGGAAGAATGAACGGGTCACATGAATAACACACTGCTTCAAGATGAATTTATAATAGTCCTCCTGTTAACCTCCCTTCATTGGGTGCTTATAAAATGTGAGTTTATGAACACAGCCGAAGGGTTTGTGTGGACTTGTGCCTCGGTAAGCCGTATAGTTCAGCTGCCCGACGCGTCTCACAAGTCGCCGAATGTGTCGTTGGGGTGATTTACGGAGCCCAGACCTAAAGTAGCACATCAAGCGGAGCTCTTGAAGTCGACAGGACGGTGGATGAATTAGGTGACATCCAAACACCGGATCCGTGGCTTTGGCACGGAGCCCGGTATAAATCAGCCTCCCGCAATATCAAGCCCTCACAGACATCCGGGTCCTGGCGGTGCAGCTACTTTACATGTGTGGATCTGGAAGAGATTTAAACTTTCGCACAAACACGGAGAAAACGGGACGGGTTATGTGAAGTTGAACAACAGTCGAGGAGTTTCGGGCCGTGCCACTGAACGTCACATCACATCCCATAATTCAGGTTTAATGTGAAAGCTTATTTTGTCTGCGTCTGTGTCTGATCTCGCTTTGGTCCATAAATTACATTCAGAGTTTAAGCCAGGGAACCAGGTCTGGAAACAACTGCCGAGCTACTGTATTTTCTGTCATTTGGAGCTCTTAACATTTATTCATTTGAATATTTTTTGACGACAATAATACTCTTAAAGCTGCAGAAATTGAGACGTGTAACCAAAGCCAGCCACTGTCAACTGTACTAAGCGCTGATGCATTTATAGCTCAATGCTTTTGAGTTTATGGCTGCAATGTCAGAGGTTTTACACAGAGATCTGGTGTAAACACTCTATATCTAAGATTTTGTTGGCTCTAGTTGTCGTTATTTACGTTGGGGAGAGGACAGGAAGGCAGACTCACACTGGGCCACATAAACATTCTTCCTTAAATCTCAGATTAGGTTTCCACGGTTGATGCCAAATTCAACATATGTCTACATTTGATTGTCTGCAGAGATGGCCAGGTATGTAAATCAAAAACAAGGCTCATTGTTTGCTTTAATACTGACCCATTTTACAAGATCGTCCACTTGTTAGAAGGATAACTTCCCTCCTGTTCAACGGCTCGCTAGTCCATTATTTTATGGCAAAGCAATCAAGACGTAAAACACCTTCAGAAAATGTTTGATATGTTGATCATGTTAATCATGTGAATACGTTTTGTAAGGCAGTAACATGCTGGTGCATATAGACGGTTTTACAACAGGTTAAATAAACTGAAGATGTGTTATTGCAATAGTAAAAAAGCAGGTTTCTATATCAGAAGGTTGAAAAATAAGGTAGACATCATATAACTTAGTGACTCCTCAGTTAACTTACTGTTTTATTTACTTGTAGTAGTATACAGCCTGCAGAGCCGTAACGAGGAAATAAAAAGGACGTGTTTGTGTCCCAGTTAACTGAATAATCAATAGACTCCACCGTGTTAGATCTCTGTCTCAGATACGTCCGGCTCTGGGCAAATAAATCCCAAACAGCCCATTTCTCAATACCTAAACCTATTTTGGCTATCATTCTTGAATTTTGATTAAACTGGCCGATGCACGAGTTGACTTCTGAGGAAATTCGTACATTTGAGTTGCATGCAATCCCTCACTGTCTGGAGAAGATTAAGCCTATGCGCCATATGCTCTTAGAGAGCGTTGCAGTTTCATCATTTATCCTGATCAAAGCAACGTCAGCCCCGGCGTCGGTAATCTCTCCCCTTCTCCTGATGTATTCCAGCTCTGTGGAAGGATCTGCCGTCGCCTCAATGTTGTCAGGACAGGTTAGATAAGCTGTTACCTGGTAAATCTCTACTGGTGCTCCTCAATCCAAAAACAGGGATCAGTCGTCTTTAGACATCCCCCACCGCCCCTCCTTTTGAGTGAGCATCTGTCCAACATCTGGGCATCAACGCTTGTCCTGATTTCCTGACCGTAGTTAAGTGCTACCCTAGACCGATCCTTCAAGTTTCTTTTACAGTTAAACCAAAAACTCTTCCTGAGTACAACCAGCTGCAGCTCTCCTGTTCTACTTCATTAATAATTCAAGGCCACGAGTCTTCAAATTAAATCCCTGCCACTTCGAACAAAGCAAGCTCAGTGCTCATTGGGAATTGAAACTCTTTTTTAAAAGACTGGAAATGGTCCAGAAATAATATTACAGTTTCATTTACCACGCAGGCCTTTGGTGTTAGCGCAAACAGAGTATGATAAATGAATGAACTTTCAAAGTGCGCTCCCGCTGTGAACGGCATCGAAGAATGTGCAAGCTTTAAATTACTCCCCACCTCCCCACCTCCTCTGTGCTTCATAATTCATTAATGTTATCTTTTCTTAGCATACGATAGAGGCTATCGTTGTGCAATGGGACCAAAAAAACACCATTAACGGACTTTCTCTCCCATTGCTTGGTTTTATTAAATCAAACTAAAGCAGACAGGCCCCATTAAGAGTGTCATGATGTCTGATAACTTGTATAATAAGCTGCTGTATGGAAAAAAAAAGGCATGGATATCAGATGATGCATGGAGCCAGATTTAAACACCAGGCTTTGAACCTCATTCATTTCACTGTAAATCTTACCACCGGTGCAAAGAGGATCACACAAATCTGCAGAACTGCACTTAGAGGTGACGCGCTGCAGCGGGAGGCGTTCATAATTACCTGATCCGAGGCCGGGTTTGTGCAAAGAACCGGCTCAGTGGTGTGACGGGTCCTGCGACTTATACCGTTTCCATCTTATGAAGGGAGTCAACTTATAAATGCCAAACTGTGATGCGAAGTTCACAGTGGGAGAACGTTTCAGTCGAAATACGTGTAACTGAGTTATTGAGAAGCAAAACTCTACATTATATTCACCCTTCACAGGCTTTTCTCCCTCAGATGAGATTGAAACTAATAAATACAACATCAAGTATGGTCGAATGAGGTGTATTTCTCCTATATTAAACTTTAATAAAGGAAATTAGGACATATTAATGTAGCATTTGGTCATAAATGTGCATACGACCAGGGTTTCTGCTGGTTTTGTTGTGGTCTTTAATTTATAAATTCTGTTCTGTGTCAGTTGTGATTTCACGAGTTGTTCTTTTTTATGCATTTTTGTAAAGATTTATGGTTTTCCTGCTCTGTTTTTTGTTAAATATGTGCTGTTTTTTTTACTCCCCTTCTTGTTATCTTCCCTGATAGCCTCACCTGCTCTTGTCTCTTTCTTTCTTCCCCTTGCCAGTCCGTTGTCACTTTGTTCCCCGTGCTGCTGTTCTTCACTGCGCTCCTCACTATTGTCTCTGGCTTTCTGGATATCTTTCAGTGGCAGCACTTTTGCTTTCAGTAAAAGACGTCTGTTTGTTGCTTCTGCGTCACAGTCTCTTTCATTCGGGTCCTAAACCTGCATCGCCCTCACAAAATCCCAAAGATATCAACAGTCAACATTTTTTTGTTTAACCAGCTTATCCATCTTGCTTCAAAGCGACAGACAAGAGTATCGACGTGAACACATCTCCTGTGAGATATCTTCCTCCTCACTAGTTCAGATTACAAATGAGGTGGACTTTTGCTTAAAAATATCTCTGTATGTCCCAGATACATAATAGATTTTACCACAGTTTGATTTATAATAATTCATGTCTTAACATACATTTTTGGTTGATGGAAATACATAGTAGGGACTTAAAATACTTGCCTTCTATCACTCTTAGACAAATCTACAAAGATCGATATCAACTCATCTCTTGGCTCTGTCCTGTAGAGGAGTTTTGTCTCTTCTTGTTTGGTCTCTAGATTTCGAACAATGCTGATTACATCTGAAACGCTTCGACCGTACAGCGTCTTTGCATTTAGCCGAGTTACAACCTTCCATAGTTTCCGAGCACATGGGCTTAATTAGGGACCATAACTCTTTCCTGGGACCCGCTAGCTAGGGTGATCACAGTGTCAAAAGCAAACGAACCTACATTCCAGCAACTACAAAGCGTACGCTGGCTATTGCATATGAGTTAGTCGGCGCAGGCTCGCTGACCTGTAAAGAACCATCGTAAGGGTTTGACGGGGTCAGCAGAAAAAGAGTCTTTTTGCCGGGGAAAATAATTTACACAAGAAAGGAAAGGGAGGCCAGCGCACACTAGGAGCACCACGAGATCAATGCCAGCGCTGGGAAAGAAAGGAAGCTGGGAGGGTATCATTAGCAGGTCACTCGCTTTGGTTTGACCTTCAAAATTCCCCGCACAGTTCTCTTATCGGCCCAGCCGGCAACGATGTGGCCTTCAGCAGAGAGCCGGGCAGCGCCACACACAAACGTACTAGTGACGTAGGAGAGCGTTCACCGCATCCACGGTGGGTTTATGAGCCGATGGAAGACAACGGCTTCCAACAGAAGATGTTGATTTCCTCTCAGCTGGAGGCTGAGTGGAGGTTTTTGTCAGTTGTCCCGAGGACAACGCAGCCAGGGGAGGGTTTCTCTTCCCAGAAGTGTAATTAGTAGCTCTACACTGGGTTTTTTTCTGCACATGAAAATTACACAGTTGGGGTTTAGCAGCTTTGCCACACTTAAACCCGGCACACGGATATTACTGTTTCGTTGGAGGCATTTTGTCAAATTTGATTTAACCAAATTGCCCCCCATTCCCCCCTTGTTACAAAAGAATGATAGATGTCATAAACCCAACCACCTGTGACTAGTTAAAAGCCGTCTGAAGTCTTCTAAACAAAGGTGACAGAAAACAAGACGGATCCTGTTTTCTTGTTTCCAGCTCAAGTCTGATGCTCAAACTAAAGGGTAAAAGCTCCTCAGCTCCGCTCACATTAATTACTTAGATGAATACGCCACTAAGAATAAAATCAATTTGCATGTGTTTTTACAATGATATTTCATGAAGACATGAAGGAGATGAAGGACATATTTGGACAAAAAGCAACGAGGCGCAGCGTTTTCTCTGTATTTAATATATAACAAAACATTACAATGTCAAAGGAATGCCTCTGCTCTTGTGCAGACATGTTTGTTTCCACTCTGTCCCAATCACAGCCCACATCTTTTCAGTGTAAAAGCATACATGTGTAACCAACCACGCGACACATCGTACTCAGCATCAGCGCAGACAGATAAAACGGCGAATAGTCTATGACAAAACAAAACATCCCCCCTCGCTGTCAGACACACACGTATTCGCACGCACAGCTCCAAGGTAAATGCGCTGACGATTTTGGTTATTCGGTATCAAACGACATTCAGCTGCTGCCTGCAGTGGATGAGTAAAAGCCATTTATTTTCATTTGCTCATAAAGTTTGAGCCGTCTGTGGTCTCTGTGCTGACGAAGCGCGATTAATACCACATGGACCTATGGGCTGCGCCTCTTCCACTACGAGCGTTGTTGTGAATTAAAAATGGCAAAGCGCGGTATTGTGATGTTTGGTTGAATAAAATAACCTTCAGCAAACATCAGAAACTTCATTTAGATGCTCTGCAAGATCAGTAGTCCCAGCTGGAGCCTCCAGGGATTATTATCAAAGCCAGAAGAAAAGCGAACGGTAAGGGAGGTGGCACGGCTAAGCTGAAATAAACTGAGCTAATAAGCAATTTCATGACACAAGATTGATATTAATCTCCTCAAATACATCTATTTCGAAGAAATAAAGTACTTGAATCTAAAAGCTTCACTTTCTGAGGGCTTTAGCTGATATTTTTGATTCACCCTGAGACAGCAGGACTAAATCACAGAGCCAGTCGGCGTGAAGATGAGGCAGTGTTGTGCGACGTGGAGCGCTGAGCGGACGACAGTGTGTGAAGACTTTGCATTTGCAACAGGAAAGAGGCAAAACTGTTTAGATGCATATAAATACAACGAGATACATAGATAATACACTGCTGATACTGTCAATATACATCGCAAATCACTCACACACGCACACAAACGCACACATAATACAGTCCCACACACACAAGTAAGGGCAACGATTTCATACAGTTTAAAATCAATGGTTTTACTTTACAACTATGACTAGCATCTATATGATTTCAGTATCAGCTGTTAATATAAACTGCTTTAAGTGCTTTTCAATCAGTCCACCAGAGACGACCAGTCGCAGTCTTCAAGTTTATCTATGACTAAAGCAGGTTTCTGTTAAAAAAAAAGAATCTGAATTGGCTTTGGACAGAAGAAATCACCTGTAACATAAGTTTATGCTGCATCAGAGTCATTAAAAATGTTTGTCTTTCAGATGAGAGGCGGGTTTTCTACGGCTACGGCAGAGTATTCGGTCTCGGACATGTTGGGGGCCTCGATGAGACGCGCCAAGCCCGTCCGAGTGGAGTATTTGAAAATGAAGGCCTTCATGAGGTCGTAGCGGTAGTTTCTGTTGATGAAGTTGTAAAGGATGGGGTTGAAGCAGCAGTGGAGCAGGGACAGGCACTGGGTGAGGTGCAGGGCTACGTAGATCACGTTCTCCAGGCCGCAGGTCAGCGGCACCAGGCCCAGCTGCGACAGGGCGTCGGCGAGGAGGACGGCGTGGTACGGCCCCCAGCAGGCCAGAAACACCACGATGTAGGCCAGGATCACCCTGCGGCTCACGCGCCGCTCCTGCTCCACCGGGGAGGAAGAGGAGGACGAGGAGGAGGAAGGGGAGCGGGAGAAGGCTCTCGCCTGCAGGGCGTAAAACACCGCGATGACGGGGAAGGGCAGCACGAAGCCCAGCAGGATGAAGCTGAGCTGGACCCCCACCATCCACTCCCGGGGGTTTTCCTCGGGGTACACGGGTCTGCACAGCATGGTGTCCCCGTGCGTCGCCTTCACCGTGCGCAGGAAGTGCGTGTCCGGCAGGGAGGCCACCAGAGCCAGCAGCCACACCCCGACGCACGCGGCCCGGCGGATCAGCCTCCTGCGCGCGCCGCCCTCCTCCCGCTGCTGCGTCCCGCTCAGGTAGCGGTCCACGCTCATGCAGGCCAGGAAGAAGATGCTGCCGAAGAGGTTGACGGAGAACAGCAGGTGCGTGAGCTTGCAGGCCACCTCGCCGAAGGGCCAGTGGCCGTGCTGGGCCAGCGAGCTCACCCACACGGGCAGCGTGGCGCACACGCACAGGTCCGCCACCGCCAGGTGGGCGATGTACATGTGCGTCTCGTGGCGCGGGGTGGAGTCCCTCTGAGCGCGCACGTTGACCCACAGCACCAGCGCGTTGGCGGCCAGGCCGACCACGAAGATGAAGGAGTAGAGGACGCACATGGAGTAGAGCAGGGCGCTGCGGTTGAACGCCGAGGCGCACACCATCGCCTCCACGCTGGAGATGTTGCTGAAGGGTTCGGAGAAGTTCAGCTCCCCCCACGACTCCCACAGGTCCTCCAGCTCGCTGGTGCTCAGACTCATTTTTCAGCACTGGGGGGAGGCCGCAGACCACCGGGACGTAACCTCTGACTGGGACAGATCCTGTAAAAACACGACATTAACTTATCATTTATTGTTACACACATCCATCCTGATTAAGAGTGAAATATTTCCAGCTTGTGGCATCACAAGAAACAGTTTTTCTGCTGCAAAGGGGCTTATTTTACTCGTGAACTCCCAAGAAATAATAAAATATAAACCCACTTGTGGTGTGCTAGGCGAGCCAGAGGAATCTTAATGCGGTTAACTTGTTAAAACACCCGTTTCACGAGTTAATAATGACCCTGGACCGTTCTGTGACTGATGTGCACACCGTGGGGGCAGCACGGTAAATATTTACATTAGTTCCTCTGACACGGAGTTCAGATCTGGACATACGGAAATGGGATCGAGAAACGCAAATAGGGTGCATTTCCGGAGCGTTCTGGGCATTCCTAGATAAAACGCCGGTCAAGAGCGGAAAACCTGACGTGCTTGTTGTTGTAAAAACACAATGAATCCCACGTCTCTTCTCTTGTCGTGAAACAGGAAAAGAGAGGGCGAGGGATCAGCTGTCACCACCCAGACGATCAAAGAAGAGCCCCCCCAAATACGTCACTCTGCAACATCTGAATCTTATAACCAAAGAGCACACGCACAGAATTTCTAACGCCTTGTGCGTGAATACTGAGGGAGAGGTGACTGAAAACAGCATGCAGGATTACAGAAGTAGCAGTCTAGTTCAGTCTGGAATGCCGGTAACCCGCTGTGAGTCCTATGGACCTCTCAAATAGTCGCCCCTGCACAGCTTTTCTCCTGCAACGTCTCTCTCAGCTAACTGTCAGCTTTTCCGCCGTGTGGGAGATCAGAGGTGAGAGGTGATAGATCAAACCCAGAACACGAGTGGCTTAACCCCGCTGCTGCCCCTCGCCGACTCGTACGCCCACCGAGCCGACTGTGTGCGGAGATCAGCGGGAGGTTTGACGCCTGTGAAACAGCCCGGCCGGGGTTAAAAAGAGGGTCGCCGTCCACTGGGTGACACAGCACGACAGAAAGCGGTGAAATGTGACCGTGCCAGACATCTGTCTGCGTGGGAGACCGGTGCCGACCGCGGGATAATTGGCACAGAGTCACAGAGGATGAAGCAGGGGAAATGTAATGATGTGCAAAAAGTATGAATGAGGAGCCTGGTGAACATTTTAAGATGTGCAGGCGCCTTTGTTCTACCGTTGCCGTCTGCAGAAATATCACTCCAACATGTTTAAGGGGAATACCTACTTTTAAATAACAGCATTTAATCATTAACTACAGATTCAATTGTCCAAGCAGCATACAGGATAAAGCTTTTTTTTTCTTTAAATCTAACAAATCACAACAAAAAAGAGGATTATAATGTGTTAAAAAGGGGGTACATAAGGATTTCTTCCTCAATATTATGTATATTTGACTAATACTTCTGTATTTTCAGTAAACATATGCAGGACTTGACCAGCAAGAACTATATTAACAGTTAAGGGTAACAAATTTGACTTTTATTTGATCTTTATACTCCTTTATTTGTGATAAGAAGACATATCAGATATCATTTACCTTTGAGATACTGGGGAGCTCATTTAAATGTAGGGATCCTGTGAACAGAGATAAAGCTTCTCAGTGGTTCCTGTCTAAATCCCTCATATTATATGGAAAATACCTGGAGGTGCCAGGTAGAGACAGACCTCCATCCAATTAAGCTTTTAACACCCACAGCATCTGATAACAGGGACTGCACATGAAGCCCTGCTCTCTCTTTCTCCCAGTGCATCTCTGCTTGTCTCCCTTTACAACCTGCAATCCAGTTACAAAGAAGGAGGGGGTGAAAAAGGCGAAAAGCTCTTTTGTTAACTCTTCACACAGAGTAAAGCAAACGAGGAGCATTTTCATGTGCAAATGCCGCCGATAACAAAAGTGCAGGTGCAACGTGTCCGTCAAGGGTTCCCCCTGGCCCTGCCAGTCTCGATCTACCGGCTTTTAGTTCGGGATAAACATCTCCCGTCTCTCTCCGCAGCAGCACTGGATGTTTCCGTGTAGATAAAGGTTCAAGTGCTGCTCGGTGCGTCATTACGCATGAGCGCCAAATCGGAGGAGTTGTCCCAGGCAGGCAGTCAGACCGCTGGTGACGGCGAAAAACGCACACAATGTCACTGTTGTTGTCATTGTTGATCTATATCAGGCAGGGAACGAGCTTCTGTTATCAGGTCTGAGCTTATACAGTAGTAGAATCGGGTCTGAAAGTGGAGGAAAACAAACAGAAAGCGCACAGAAACGGTGAATAGTAATTGTGATGACGACACTCCCGTCCCAAGTTTACTGGTTCACTTGTTACGCGCAGCATATTATCAAACCCCGGTTTCTATAAGGAAAAAATGCGCTAAAGGGATTCCTGAAACAGAAAAAAATAAGTTACTAAGTAACTAACTTAATAAGCTGTGAAGGTATTGTGCATCTGTGTTAGAAAGTGTTAGTTTCCCTCTCCAAAACTTTTTTTTTCTTATCTTACCTGTATTTATCTCCCTCCCTCTTGAAAATCCTTCTCTCCTTTGCAGAACAGATGTGTTTGTCAGATGCGTGCACGCTGGATCTTAAGCTCAGCTCCAGTTAAAGGGACTTGCTGTGGCTCAGTCCGCCTCCCGAAGCGACTGAGTGGGAGCGTCGCCCTGCACTTGCTGATACTCGGGAGAAACGCCTCCAAGGCTGGACCTGCAGCGCTGCGTGTTCACATGGCATCGATTCAGAACTTTCAAAATAGCACGCAGACCCAGCCAGTTTCGGCCGAGCGAGAAAAAAGAAAAGGAAAAGAAGAAGGGGGAAAAAAAAGCACGCGCTAAAAGCACTTTACAAATCTTGACACGGCTTTCCTGCTGATTATAGTTTATATTGTGCACTCTTCATGCAAGCTGTCAACTGCCATTTAGATCTACCCATGTCCTTAAAAACAGAGCCTATACTGCTCTGTGAATATAAAATAGCAACTTCTGTTATTGTTTAACCCTTTAAAACATTATATATTGGAATTCACTATGTAATGAAAATGCAATATACTGTTTACTGTAGCCTCTAAAGGCCTTTAAAAAAAAACAGGGTAACAAACTAATCAAAAAATAATAGATGCAAACAAAAATCCTTTCAGATTTTGCAGGTTTTCCAGTGTCTTTTTGTCTTTGACCCATCTGAAAACCCATTTTAATGCTCTGGCCTTCGACCAACCCCTGTTTTTATTGCTCTTATTGTCCTCTTTGCTATAGTTTCTTTTCTTGTTTTGTACGTTTATTGCATTTTGTGTTTTATAGTTTTAGTCGTTTGAAATTAGTTTTAAGTTTTGTGTTCAGTACTTTGTTTCAACTGCTGTTGTGTTAAAGTGCTCTACAAATAAACTTGAGTTTGATTCATGAGTCTCTGTAAAAGTCAGTGACTAGGCGCATGGAATCTTGAAATGCTGACGGCTGCAAACTTACATGTGGACTATAAAGTATTACCTTGCACTAATGCTCTAATTGTACCATATTGGTACCATGTCAAGTATTAAAAGTATAATATACAATGTAGTTTGATTCAGTCATTAGGGACTGAGCCATTTTCTTTTACTAGTGAATAATTTATAGTCTGGCAGCATTTTAAATGGCATTAGCTATTTTCCTGCTAATTAAATAAAACCTGAATAACATCTATAAACAGCCACATAACCTGTTAGTTAACTGTTGCCTATAATGTGTATCAGCTCAATATGCATTTAACCGCTTTGCAGAGCACCTTGAGCTCCCCAGACTACTCCCCACTCCAGACTACGCCCGAGGTTTCAGACTTTCAGTAAACCACATCGACCGCTTTCTGCTTCCACTGAAACCAAGAAATGGGCTTAACCCAACACCGACTAACTGAAAACTAACTGAATAACGAAGTTTTTAGGTTTTATTCCATATCTGATGATATTTATTTTTTTATTTGAAACAAAACTGAACTTTTCTTTCCTTTTTCTCTCTTTTTTTTCAAGCCATACAATCCTCTTCCTGGGCCCATCGTCAGCGACATGAGCTGCACGCAGGTGCTTCGTTGTTTCATTGTTGTTTGGACCTTATTCAGTCACATGTAGGAAACATTGCTTTGGAAGCGGCACAAAGCTGCGTGGGAGGCTCGTGTGTTTACCGAGAGCTGCTGAAAGCTCACCTGCAACTCTGGTGGCCTCACAGCTGCTTCCACCGGAGCAATTAACCCCAAGTTCAGTACAAAGACAGGATCACAAAAGGAAGCAGAAACTGTGGAATCCACAAGAGGAATGCGGCGAGAGACGATATTTGTCCTGCCCATCCATGATTATACTTTTTGATGGAACTGTGAGGCAAAATTATCCAACTGATGCCTCATTCGAAGAAAAAAGTTTTGACTTATCCACTTGACAAAAATCTGTTTCGCCCAAGTCATTCAACTTTTAAGTTTATTATGACTGTGTGCTTTATATTTAGTGATGAAATAAAGCCAACAGGCTTCTCTGACCTCATTAAAAAGCAAAGAAGTGAAGTAAGTTTCAATAAGGCTTTGGAGAAAGCTCCCACTACGCACGCATACCCATTGTCCTCCATATCAGAAGCATCAGGGGGGATTTGTAAGCCTGTGTGATAAGCATCCGTAGCCCCGCAGACTGCTGCCAACCTCTGTTCTGCAGTCTTCTCACACAGTGGGAACAGCAGAGTGGGTGTTTGTGTGGGTGTGGGTGATGTTCTCTGAGAAGGAACCATGCTGTCTGGTTTATTTAAAAAAAAAAAAAACAACTCCAAATAAAGCTTAAGATATATTTTTAAAGATGCAAAAGGCCAGAAAAAGAAAACTCAAATAATATCCCATGTGTGAGAAAGATGAAATGAAACTGCTGGAAATAACATGTTTTGACTTTATTTGTGCGGTGGTTGTTTTCCTCGGGAAGACGCTCTGAAGGGTTTTTATATATACAGCTCAAACTGAATCCAGTCAGAGTCAAAAAGTGTTTTGTTTCTTTGTTTGTTTTTGTGCATGAATATTATGTTTCCATTGCGTTCACTTCTGTCAGTTATCTTTCATTCTATTGATGCTTTTTTTCCCCGTTAGCTTCGTGGGAGGAAATGGTGCATCTTGTTTCTTCTGAAAGATAGCGAAGGAAATTCAAAATAATGGAGCCGTTCAAGGTCCTCTTTGTTTTCACGAGGCAGCTAAAACTAGAAAATAATTACTGTTATACATTATTATTTCTTCCGGAATAACCGTTATATGAAAGCCACAAATTTTCACAGCCCTTGAATTATCTACAAGCTACAGTAGTGGAAAAAAGAAATAGATTAATTACACCCTTCACCCAGGACCATGTGCCGATCAGGACCTGCCGTGCTCAGGAGCACGCTAACGCTGCTCAACCTGTGATTAGCTGGAGCCACAAGTCCCACGAATTAAACTTGTCACCGCTTGTAATTGAAGATAATCTCCTCACAGTAGGGTCAAAACTGTGTCAGATGGGATCCGAATAGCTTTAAAAGCATTCACATGACACTCTGACAGTCTTTAAAACGCCTGCTTTGACTTTAAAGTTTAGCGTGTTTGTAGGATACAGATAAATGTATCTATCTCTGCAGGACTGATTGAATAACCATTTTCTTGTGAAAACGGTCGTTCATAAAAACGAACGTCAGAGTCTGTTTTGAGGTAAAAGAAAAAGAAAAAAGTCATAAAAGTCATTGTAAAGCCACTAAACGCTGCAACACCCAAGAACCAAACCACAGGCAATAAAACAAGCTGCTGGATGTGGTTGAATATCTCCAACTGTATATGTCCTTCACGCAGCTGAAACACAAGCAGGACACAGAAAAAAGGCCAAATGTTGATGCTAAGGATAAGAACTGCGATTCAAAAGGCCCACAAACGTGAATATGTCCAAATTTGTAATAAGAATGTTGCTTATTTCTTTAAAATGACAGTTTTGTGCTTCAGTCCCATTCCTGCTGATCTAAAGAGGCCGTAGCCTTTACAGCAATCTGCTTTAATACGAGCATTTCCTTTCCTGATACAATCACGCTCCCTCTGGAAGTGACCGTGCTGCACCTCCTGGACGTCTGCCAAAGCCTGGAAGAGCCCTGGTCCTCTGCTCTCGCTCACATTTACCCCCACCTTTATTCCCCGTGCGCTGTTTTTGTCTGGCTCAAGCTGAACCGTGTTGTGTCGCTTCAGCTAATCAATAACTAAAGCTGGCACGACCGGGCCAGAGTTGTTTTGCAGTCTTCTCTTTTTTTGTTTTTGCTGAAAACAACCCGTCCAGGGTCGCCTCTCTTTTATTCATGATCCGTTTAAGAGGCATCATCGCGCTGATCTTCTCCCCCCCTCGAAGCGTTTTGGACAAATTCAAGTTCATGACACCAGGATAAACAAAACAATCAAGCGATAAGGAGCTTGAAAAAGCCCGGCAGCAACATGAAAAGCATGAAAAACGAACAAATGCGCCGGGTGGTGCAAGTGGATGAGACAAAACTGAGGAAAACAAGCCAGGAGACTTAACAGGAGGCTGTTCAAATGGCTGCTGGCTCTATTGTAGTTCCTGCACTCCATCATGGCGGTGGGCCTGACAGACACGCTCTATTTTAGTGCAAATGTCCATTCAGAGGGGTCTCTCTCAAATTCTTTCACAGGCACATTGTTAGCGGTCGACCTCCACAACTGCTCTAAGCCCCCCTCAAGCATATTCCTACTCCCTCGCATTCCTCCCCATCCCTCCCTAACCTTACACATTTTTCACTATTCATTTATTATCCTTCCAGCCGAGGAGGACCGGCGAGAGCTGAGCTGGGAAGATGTGTGCACAGAGAGGATGGAGCTCGTCACACGAGGCAGACGCCTTTTACAATAACCAAAAGAACAAAAGAGCGGCAGCCATTCGTAAAATCGGAGCTCATCTCGGGGTTTAGTGAGACCCCGGTCAGTGTGGAGGCTCTTAGTGCGATGTGTTGCGTCTCTCGGGGACCTGTTCGTGCAGGTGCATGTTTGAGAAAGAGGCTTTCGTTGTTGAGAAATGTAACAGCGAGGGCCTTTCTTGTTAGGCTGCGAGAGAAACCTGAGAGCTGCTCATGTGTCAAACGAGGCTTTGTGTAGAACAGGTCTGTGTAGAAATGGCGTGAAGCATTTTTTTAACCCCAGGTTGGTGAAAAGTGACTGCACTATACCCGATATGTTATATCATCCCCTGAGCTGACACGGATAAGATATTAACATGCATGTGATTAATTAACACCCACGGGTTAGCACGGTCATTAATTTGGGCCTAAAGTTTCGACTGCCAGGTCAGTGTAACCTTTATTCACTCCTTCATCTTCATCCCTCTCAACTGGGAGGGGCTGGCTTTTACCAGCATAAACAGCTTTAAACAAGACAGATGGGTTATGTTGGTGGGCTGAGCTGAGACAGGGAAACTAGCGTGCTCTCGCATCCTTAACCACATTACTGTAAAGTAATTTATGATATTAAAATGCTCAACCAGACCAGGTTTGTTTTTTTTCCCCATCCCTGCTCTGCTTCGCTCTGCATTGCCCTCTCACGGCGTCGGATCTGATCTTTGATCCGAGGTCGATAACTCACAGCAGACTTTGACCGGGGGCCTTCAGTTTCATAAGTGGACTCAAGAGCTGCCAAGAAAACTGAATTAAACCGATCGGTCTCTTTTGTCGGGATGATTGGGAGGCGGGTGCCAAAGGTTATCAAACAGACCGCCAAACGGATGAGTGCGTTGTTCGTCAAGGAAGCGGGAGTTACAACTGCACCGTGATGTAGAACCAAATAATTTTTAACTCACAATACACTTGTCATATCAATCTTTGCTGCAATAGTTTATTTCAACCCCCAGTGTGAAAACTAAACCCAGGGTACGCCCATGCTTGTAAGTCTGGCTGGCACTGAAACTAAAATAAGAAGAAATATTGTTGTTATAAAACCATATGAAACCAAACCTGGGGTCATCAAAGTGAATATTACGATATCCTCACTAATCAAATCTACTGTACTTTGGGACGAGGCGACATTAAAAACACAGGGAATTCATTTAAGATGTTACTGGCTGGCTAAATTATAGCATATTAAAACTGGATGAAGGCTGCAGGGCTTAAAAGTGAGAGCTTCAAAGGAGGAAGAGATGGGAGGAGCGCAGCCGAGCTGCGACCCGAAGTGTGAAGACGTGGCGGAGGAGGAAGCCGGGATATTTTCACCCAAAAATGTAGACTTTTTATTAAGTTCTCAGAAAAATGCGTCATCTTAAAAAGAGAAATGGATGAAAGGACCCAGACTGATGGGGAAACACGGCGCTGGTACGTTTGTTCTAGTACTTTTACGGGCCTAAACATAACCAACACATATTAACTGCAAAATTAAAAAGTCCTTTCAGGATAGGCGTGGATGAACTCAGAGAGTCTGTGGTGAAATGCCATCCCACGCTCCTTTTACCTCACATATGTTATAGCTGTGTAATATCAGGCTAATTATGGTTTAATTTGATGTAAAATACAGGCATGTTACAATATAACCCAGAAAACATGGACATGAAAGCCTTTTAAAGCCTTTACAATATAGTAGTTTTCCATCAGCCGTGGCATTTTTATATATATAAGCTGCTTGTTAAGCAGAGGTGTCCAAACGAAGTACAAATACTTCGTTACCTTACTTAAGTAGAAATTTTGGTTATCAATACTTCACTGGAGTATTTATTTTTCAGACGACTTTTTACTTTTACTGCTTACATTTTCACGCAATTATCTGTACTTTTTACTCCTTACATTTTAAAAACAGGCTCGTTACTCTATTTCATTTCGGCCTTTAAAATAAACTATCCAGTTAAATTGCTCCATCCGGATACAGTGAATTTGGTTGTGGTTGTTTCAGATGTTCTTGTCCAGTTTTGTTCTTACATCCGTTCCCTCAGATTCCTGCAACTAAACTTGGACGTACATTCCAATAAAGGTTAGGATAAATGATAACATGCCTCTGAAGTTTGACTTTTTGCACCATTACAATACTTATAGGCAACTAGTCATCATATCTTCTGCTCTCTGAAACACATGTTAATGCTCAATAGTACACATATATGGTTCTTTAATATATTTGCATTATACTAAGATAAATTCATTTTCAATGGCTTTTGTCCTTCATGACTTTTTTCCCCCTTACATTACTTTTACTTTTATACTTTAAGTAGTTTTGAAACCAGTACTTTTATACTTTTACTTGAATAAAAAACTTGAGTTGATACTTCAACTTCTACAGGAGTATTTTTAAACTCTAGTATCTATACTTCTACCTGAGTAATGAATGTGAATACTTTTGACACCTCTGTTGTTAGAACCATAGAACCATAGAAATTCAGAGTCCATATTAGTCCGTTTTCAGCTGGAAATCAACACTGCAATATTTTTTCTTTAGCTCTCGCTTGGCACAAATAAGTCTGAAAACAAGTATCAAATGGCATTTGGCAACTCTGGCCTGCATCCACAGGCATAAACAGAGCGCTGGGTACTGAGATGACGCAAGTTACGGTTGTGACAAGTCACGGAGGAGACATGTAGTCATTGTTTCCAAAGTGGGCTCGTCTCTTTGCACATGTCAACGCTGCATACAGAGATTCTGGAGATCTTCACGGCGGTGGAAGTGATGTTCCAGAAGATCAGGTTTCAGCGACTTTAAACTTTGCCTGCATGTGGGCCAAAGTCCAAATGTTCTGAAACAGTCGCATTTTGAAAAGATACGTGTGAAAATGTGGAAAAAGTTAAGAAGCATTTCTAAGTGTTGAGGAATGGGTTCGCTCTGCTACCTCTCCTCACTCATTTTTTTTCTTCTCCTCTAAGGTTTGTGAATCTGTCAGTGCCGTCATGCTTAAGCGTCGGCCGTGACCGGCTGCAGCTCACACAGTTCATTGACTCTGTCTATCGTCTCTGCGCGCAGCAGTAACTCAAACAAAAAAGCCATCATCTCCCCAGACCGCTACGTTCCTTTTCACCTTTTCTCCACCCCTTCACACGCATATGCCAAACTACTCACTCCTCTTCATTGGTGGGGTCATGGGATCATGCAGGAGATGGGCGACAACAGAGGAAAAGCCTTTTGCCCCGGGGGACGGCGAGTTTCTCTGGCAAGGACTTATCAACCGGCCCACCGGGGGGTGTACACCTCCCCTGCTTATCCCGACATCCTGCAGCTCTAATCCTCTGAAACTATCGCCACGATCCCATGCTCGCTGTTAAAGTTCGCTGATGAAGTTGAGGGGCAACTTTCCCCCCCCTGTTGTCTCATAATAGGGTTGCCACCCGTCCTGTAAAATACGGAATTGTCCTTAATTTGAGAAAAAAATGTTGCGTCCCGTATTGAACTAATACGGGACATGATTTGTACCGTATTTTCATTAACTTTTACACCAGATTCTAGTTGAATTATTGAAATAAATGAACCTTTACACCATATTCTAGTTGAATTATTGAAATAAATTAACTTTTACACCATATTCTAGTTGAATTATTGAAATAAGTTAACTTTTACACCATATTCTAGTTGAATTATTGAAATAAATTAACTTTTACACCATATTCTAGTTGAATTATTGAAATAAATTAACTTTTACACCATGTTCTAGTTGAATTATTGAAATAAGTTAACTTTTACACCATATTCTAGTTGAATTATTGAAATAAATTAACTTTTACACCATATTCTAGTTGAATTATTGAAATAAATTAACTTTTACACCATATTCTAGTTGAATTATTGAAATAAATTAACTTTTACACCATATTCTAGTTGAATTATTGAAATAAGTTAACTTTTACACCATATTCTAGTTGAATTATTGAAATAAATTAACTTTTACACCATATTCTAGTTGAATTATTGAAATAAATTAACTTTTACACCATATTCTAGTTGAATTATTGAAATAAGTTAACTTTTACACCATATTCTAGTTGAATTATTGAAATAAATTAACTTTTACACCATATTCTAGTTGAATTATTGAAATAAATTAACTTTTACACCATATTCTAGTTGAATTATTGAAATAAGTTAACCTTTACACCATATTCTAGTTGAATTATTGAAATAAATTAACTTTTACACCATATTCTAGTTGAATTATTGAAATAAATTAACTTTTACACCATATTCTAGTTGAATTATTGAAATAAGTTAACTTTTACACCATATTCTAGTTGAATTATTGAAATAAATTAACTTTTACACCATATTCTAGTTGAATTATTGAAATAAATGAACTTTTACACCATATTCTAGTTGAATTATTGAAATAAATTAACTTTTACACCATATTCTAGTTGAATTATTGAAATAAATTGACTTTTACATCATATTCTAGTTGAATTATTGAAATAAATTAACTTTTACACCATATTCTTCACCTGTAGGCTATATTATACATCTGGGCTGATGTGGACATACATAGCATAGGAGGATATTTCAGTTGCTAGTATGGTTGTCTGTCTGTACAGTCATGCAAGTTCAATGCTATTAAAGCACTTTAAACTTTAAATCAAAGCATTTAGTTTTTTCATATAAAATAAACACATTTTTATTCAGTTTAGAAGTTTTGGGGCTTTTTTTTTGGCGCCTGCGCTGCTGAAATCAGGGCGTCCCTTATTTCTATTTCTGAAAGGTGGCAACCCTACTCGTAACCCTGAGTGAAAGGTGGACGACGAGTTTCCAGGAATTTGCAGAGGTGTTTTCAAAAAGCCTGCAGGAAAGGTTTTCACCACCGGGAAGCTTCTCGTTGGTTTGCGGCTCGTACATCAAAACCCCCTCAGCACTGACTGCCGCAGGGATCAAGTTCACGGTTTTCAGCTAAAGCTTTAAGCTTTTAATTTACATCGACTGTCAGATTGTGACATGTCACTTGTAAACATGAAACGTGAGGTACTCTGACAGCGCTCAGGGAAAACTAAATACTGCAGGTTTTATTTGGTATAAACACAACTCTGCAGCACTTAAACAAGATGATGGACTGAATAATGCGGATAAACATGCCAGGAAAAGGATGCTGGACTGCGGGTGATGGGAAAGTATCTAAATGGCGGTACACTGTAAACAGACTGTCCTTTTAAACAGAGCGCCCCCCCCCAAGCACCAAATCATTAATCTAAACAAAACAGCAGCCTGCAATGGAAAATCACCTCAGGCCTTATGTCTCTGTCCCAGGTGGTTCCTATTGAGGATTTTGCAAACTCATGAGTGAATGTGACACTGCTGGAGGATCCCAGCCAGGATGTGGCAACCCAAGCAGCATCTGGAGTTGAGCCCTCATGTGCCTCCAGCCCCCTTTTGATGGCTGCTGCCATGCACTCCCAGGCATCTGCCGCCTCTGTTATTGCCTCATCCATACAGTCGAGCTGCAGTTATTACACGAGGCCATTTGCTGTCTTTTATTGTGTAGTTTGATCTGTGGCAGTCAGGGAAAGATCTAAGGGAGACAAAACGTGAAACAAAATACAGAGAGCTGAAGTAAATGAAAGAGGACGCAAAGTTGGACAGGACCTGCCGTGTTTGCTGTATTTCTGTCCCTCCCATCGCGCTGCATCTATGGGCGGAGAAAGCCGAGGTCTGCTTTTCATTACAGTATATGAAAAAGACTTAAAGAGGAGCGTAATGGCTGACTGGAGTCTTAACCCTGTCACTCTGACACCCCCAAACCGCCGAAAGCCTTCCATTAACCTCCCAGCTATACACTCAAGCCTCGGTTTGTAAATACGAAACAGCTTTGGTGCCTCACGTCAGCCTCCCAGCGCCAGGCGCTCCATACATCAGCACTTAAATGGAATCCAATAGCGTGATGTCCGTCTATTCATCAAAGCGCCGACGGCAGGCCTGCCGTATGAGCTGCAGAGCCTGCAGCGTGGCTGCGCCGCGGCCCCCCCTCAGGTCACCGCCAACCGAGCTGAGCTGAGCTGAGACGTCTGTTGGGAGCACTTTGTGAAGATGTAAATATCTGGGGTAGACTACGGGCCAGTCCCCTCCGGTAAACATTCACCAAAGTGCAAAAGATGTGTGAAAAGCCCGATCGTGGTAAAAGTTTCCTGTGTATTTTCACACTGGCGAGAGGAGATGACAAACACAAAGGAAGGACGGAGATGAGGATAAATTGAACAGGGAATGAAAGACACATCCTGCAAAAGTGCATAAAAAGAGGAAGGAGGTGCTGTTTGTTATTATTTGTCATCCCCCCCCCCCCCCCATGTTTTCTCTCCCTTTTCGGACCTTGCACAGGCCTCCTCGGCTCTGTTTGTGGCCATGTTCCTCCACAGCTGCTGCAGTCAACAACTCTTTATGCTTCTCCTACCAGCTGTTCAGGCAGGACCTCAATCACACGGAGAGACGACTGTAAGGTTTATGACGCGCAGCTCAGCCAACCAGCTGAACTGTACAGTTTTCCAACGTGTTAAAAGAGAGTTTATGAATCCCCGAGTAGTTTATTCCCATAAAAGCAGCTTCTACACAACTCCGTGTTTGATCAAATTAAAATTGAAAAGCTCTTTTGTTGGAGAATCGGTCTTAGAGTTTCGTAAAACTGTATTTGACCCGGTCTTTGTACGTTTTGACCGTATAGAAACGTAATTCTCGTCAGTTGTTTGAAATAAGACCTGGAAACAGTCATTGTGGCATAAAATTGTCAAATTGGTTTAATTCACCGTACAAATTGTTACAGATTACTTTTGTAATACTGTATTTGACCCGGTCTTTGTACGTTTTGACCGTATAGAAACGTCATTCTTGCCATATTAAGAATGAGAAAAGTGCTTTTAGCCAGTCTGCATTTTCTATCAGGGCTGCTCGTGAGTGGAACTTACTACCAACTAAGATTAGAAACCAATCAAATTATTCTTCTTTTAAATTTTATTTAAAAAAGTGGGTAATGAGTGGTCAAGGCTGTCAACATTGAATTTTAGTGCATAATTTTCCTGGCTTGCTGCCCTGCCTGTCGGTGTTTGTCTGATGTCACCTGTCATGTTGCCTATTAGTTTGTCTAGTTATAATGTTGCTTTTTGTGCATGGCTTTTTATTCTGGGTTTAGTGCTTTTGTCTTGTTTGTTTTTGGCCTGTTAGTGTGTTACTGTGTCTTGTGTTATTAATGCTGATGTTACTGTTGCTGCTTCATGTTGTTTCTTCGTTTGTAGCAATTGTCTGTTGTTGAGCTTATGTTAACCTGTGTGTGTGTGTGTGTGTATGTATTTTAGCTTAGTTTTTTACCTATTAATCTCTATTCTGATATAGCCTTTTTATTCTGACATGTTTTATTGATTGTATCTAATAATTCTTTCTTTTAGGTTGACTATTTTTACACCAGTCCAGGGACAGCGGATGCAAAAATAGCCTTTTTGGCTAATTCCGGCACATTTTATATTTGTTTAAATGTGTTATTAATGTGCATTGTCCCCGTTATCTAAACCTTTAAATAAAAATAAAAATAAATAGATGTGTACCTGCTGTACTCTACTGCCCTTACTTTTTAACAACTTGTGCTTTTTATTATTTTACCTATTTTCTTATCATTTTATTTGTTATTTACTGTTTAATTGCGTCTTGCTGCTTTTAATGTTGATGTAAAGCACTCTGAATTACCTTGTGTTGAATTGTGCTATACAAATAAACTTGCCTTGCCTTGCCTTGCCTTGCCTTGCCTTGCCTTGCCTTGCCTTGCCTTGCCTTGCCTTGCCTTGCCTTGCCTTGCCTCAGAGTTGGGTGACAGCACTGAGAGCCTCCATCTCCGAGCCACCAGAAAAACTTGTTTGTTCAGAGCTGCTGCCTGCAGGAATCGTGCAGTCTGGGGGAAGACCACGCTCAGATGTCAGAGTGAATTCCTCAGCACCGTGATGACGAGGAACACACAATGGACACTCTGTGATGCGAAGGTAAAGGGGGCGGCTGGAAAGTTAAGGCATAAAAGTTGACGCCGGTAGTTCCTCATTACAAACCTTTCCTGCCGCCAGTCTTAATTCGGCCGCCTTGAGCTGGGCCTCACGTTCCTCGAGCATACATGCTCTTTTTTTTTTCTTTCACTTTCTCCCACTTCTTAGCATGCTGTATAACTGACTGCATTTTAATTTTAAAGAGGGAGCGGATGGATGATATGAATAATTTGTCTCATTTCCGTGGCCTCGTTTTTCCCCTTTTTTTCTATTTCTCCTGAACTTTACCTTCTCTTTCTTTTCTCCTGCCTGTTGGGGGTGGGGGGGTCACAGTGTTTAATGACTGGCTCGTTGTTAACCCTGTGACATCTGGCACAAACACAGCGACCAATTTATGGCGTAATCAAAGCGCCCAGAAGTCAACGGAGAACGATTGGTTGCAATCTGGCTCAAGATTTAGTGCAGCGACGGTCTTTTTCGCGTTCACATTAGATTTTTATTAGTCGTCGGCCCACACCACCTTCTCTATTAATCATTCTTATTCGTCATGAGTATTTTATGCTTTCTGGAATGTGTGGATATAATGGTAGTCTTTCATCATAAACACAGGATAATATTAGTAAAAACATGTTTATTTGATTATAACATGAAGCGTTTGGCCCAGGGGAAGTTTAGGTTTCATCTTAACTCTTGTCATTTTTTACATACATGTGTGTTTGGGCTTTTGGTTACGCAGAGCTGCTTTTCCTGAGACGCTTTCTCAAGCCTGGTGTGGGACGGTACCCACTTCCTTCCATTGAACCAGCCATAAATGTCCTTCCATGTCGCCGTGGTGGGAAAACTTGAATGGACAATGGGAGAGCAGGATGAAACCCAGATCGGAGCACGTGGCACAACCCTTACGCACAAACTCAGACTATGGCGTTTTTATTTTTGTGCAGGACAATGATTTATAAAAAAAAAAGCTTTATTCATGTGATTAAAGATAGTTTTGATGGTAAAGATGAAGAACACCAAATGATGCAAGCACGGTTTTAACAAAGACTTCATCTTAGCATCAGAAGAGTTAAAGCTGCCGGCCAGACGGAGGGCCGCTTTGATCCCTGCAGTCCACATGTTAGTGTCCTTAAGCACGAGATGAACTTCGTATTATGGTTGATAGAAAAACGTGCTACATAGACATTTGAACTGCTGTACAGCCCAAGAAATGTATGACTGAGTGGGTGAATGAGGTTTACAGTGCAAAACCACCTTCAGCAGCCAACAGCAAAACCAAACCACTAAAATGTGCTCCATCTCCCATCAAATGGCTCCAGATCAGTGATTAAATGCAGATGAACTTTTTATGCGGAAATTCTGGGCAGAGACAGGTGATCATGGAGACAACTTGATTGAAAACACAAGTTGACCTTATGCAACCTCTGCTGAAAGTATACATGCAGAGTTCCTACATGTCACAGGCTGCGGTCTGGACAGCAGAGCAAGGCCACTTCCTTAAGTGTGCCTCACCCCCCCTCCCCTCTCTCATTTCCTCCATACCCAAACAAAAGCTGCTTCTCTGGGAAAAGTGCTCAGCCACTTGTTTCTTTACAGAGCCAGATCCTGTTTGCAAGCAGACGTATCAGAGTTGAGAGCACTTTAGTTTTAGGCCGCATTGAATGTAAAGCTCTTAAACTTGAGGCATAGTCAGTAGAAAGAAGTTCCCCAAAGACCAAAGCAAAGTGGTGCCACTTTACAGCAAGCTCATTAATTTAGCAGGTCAGCCTTGTTCAACTTAAGGTGCCAGTTTTACCAGACAGCTTAAATGCAGTCATGTGGAGAAAGCATGAGCATTATGCCCTCATGCGAGCTACAACTAGAATGCACTGTGGTTTTCATTTATACTGGAGACAATAGTCCTGCAAGTTTTAAGTCCAGGGACTAAACAAATTCAGAGTGAACCAGCTTTTATTTAAACACATCAGTAATGTCTTCAGCACCCTGCTTTCATCTGGCTGTGGGGTGGGAGTGGTTTGCCTAGGTGGATGCCCACCGTCAGCCCAAACTCCTTGCCGTCATGCTCCTTGTGCACATCAGGCTTCAGCTGGAAAGCCTTGTCATCAAAGCAGTCCAAGGAAATGAAGGAAAGAGGCTTCTCCTCCAGGAGACCTTGCAGCCGTGTGCGCCAGCCCTCCAGCATGCAGCTGCGGGCTTCAGGAGTAGCACAAGAAGGAGCCCAGAAGACCTGAGGGGCCACAACCTGGAAGCCACAGTAGTGCAGGATCCCATTCTGCACAGAAATTAACATGCAGGATTAGTAACGCGATGATCTGCAGGAAGTCCAGAACATTCCACATTTGTACCTGTAGTGGCCAGAGTGTGACGTTCATGTCTCCATTAATCCCAGTTGAGCTGAACATGGATTCAAGAGACCCAGTGGTGAAGGACAACATGGCCTTCTTGTCCTGCAAGGAGTAGAGTTCAGCACAGGAATACCAAAGAGAGTTTAAACCTCATTCAAGTCTTACCTTGAACACTCCCTGGCTGTAACGCTTCTCTTTTGAAAAAGCAAAGCCGCTTGTGAGCACACGATCAATCCAGCCCTTCATGATTGCAGGAACACTGAACCAGTACATGGGGAACTGGAGAGAAAAGTTCTAGTTAGTACAATACGGGGGTTTACTTCATTGGGTAGACACGACCGATAACCAGATTACCTGGAAGATAATAAGGTCTGCCTCTGTCAGTTTAGATTGCTCCTTAGTGATGTCATCTGACAGCTTCCCTTCCTCAAATGCCAGTCTGGTCTCCTCCAGATAACTGAAGTTTTCAGCATTCTTCACATCTCCTGAAACAGTGAATGGTTCATCAGGGCTTGATAGTAAGATTAAGAGACTTAGTTAATCTGTTGGTTTGTCATGTACCTTTGATGTCCTCTGCAGTAGCAGTGGCTTTAAAATTCATGTCATACAGGTCAGATACCTCTACTGTGCAGCCCTGAGCAGTCAAGACCTCCACAGCAGCAGTTTTAGCTGCAGCACTGAATGAAGCAGAGCTCTGATGAGCGTACACGATCAACACTTTCTTTGCTGTGAAGATAGGAAATGAGATGGATTAAGTGGCCATCAGATCAGAAGAAACCAAAGAGGCATTTAAACAGATACAAGTCTCTGTACATAAACAAATAACAAGCAGTCACCAAGAGACACAAGACAAACCATTACCCATTCTGAAGCAGTGTCCTGACTGTGACCGATGAGCTTAACAAACGGCTGGTTACACTAAATAAAATGCAGCTCATGCTGGATCAAAGCTCAGCATCCTGTTTTTATACACTCTTTGTACTCAAGCTCTCTCAGGTGATGTCAATCAACAATCTGGTCTCTCGGTGGCAAGAAAACTGGGACATGAATGACACTGCCAGACAATTTGATCAAATATAGGGCAGAATCGGAAGAGAGGAGAATATATATATATATATATATATATATATATATATATATATATATATATATATATATATATATCAGAATCAAATTGAGTCTGTGTGTCATGTATTACTGGAATGAGAGGGCAATGACAGACAAGCACTTACTGAATTATCTGAAGAAGACAGGTTTATTAGTCTCATTTTTAGTCTCAGTTTATTAGACACATTAGTCTCATTGTCTGATTTTAAAGCTCTTACAAATACATTTTTAAATGACTTTGTTGGTACTTGTCACTGTTTTTAAGTATTGTAACTTATTTACTGGCACTGTTTTGGTCAGGTCTCCCTTGAAAAAGAGATCATAGATCTCAATGGGACTAACCTGGTAAAATAAAGTTAAAATAAAAAAAATAAAAATCATTTGAGAGAATTCAGTTTCTTATGTTTTTTCCAATCTGCTGATCCACTATTTTCCACCTCTAGTCCAGTAGGTGGGAATGCAACTTTAAGGTAGATGCCTGTCGCCAACGTTGGGAAAAATTAAATAAGAATGAATGTGTCGAGCACGTACCAGGTGAAGCATTGATTGAACACTTGTGTCCCCTACGAGGAAATCACATGACCTATGACCAACAACGCCATGGTTTGTCCTTAGTATGTCATTAGTTCATTCAATGGATCCTTTTCTAATAAATACTCTCTGAATCCAACCACTTACTTTCTAAATTCCAGGTCGAGTTTCACGCGAAAATTACATTTGTTGCAGTTCTTTGACTGGCCACTAGAGACTGGTTCCAATAGCGACTCAATCTCATTTGACTCCCATGATATGTTCAAGTTTAGAGCAGAAAGAAACATATTCACAGCCTTATTTAAAGAACCATTTTGGTCTCATTGATTGATTTTACATCCATGACAACTCTCAGGGGTGAATTTTGTTTCCTATTTTAATATTTTTATCAGATTACCAAAATGAAAAATACACTTATAACAACCACCTCCCAAATATACACACAAGAAAGGGAGGGCTTTACTAGACCACAGGTGGCATTTCGAAGTGTGTACATAAATTACATTTTTTTATTCTCTCAACCCCATTTCAAAGGAAGGGGGCTTATCTGAGTTCCACCAGAGCAATATCACCTTTCTGGCCACTACTGTGGTCCATGACACGACCTGTTCCTCTTTCTTGTACATCGCACAACCTGCTTCAGTCACCACAAACAACACTGTGATGGGGGTTCATGGGAACTCCCTACCAATTGCCCCAGCCGGAAAATCAAACAAGTGATACCAAACGAGCTGTAATTTTTGACATTGGAAAAAAAACATGAGCCAAAGTCTCTTGGTCCTTAGAGCACTTAACAGAGTGCTTTAAAATCCTTATTTCAATTTTTTCATTGGGTGGGGGGAAAGTGCATCTTAAACACCACCTTGAATTGGATCAAATTATGTTTAGCAATAATTGAAATGTGTATTCTTAATGCATTTTTGCTAAACCTCACCAGTAATGTCCACCCCCAATTCTTCTTGCCACTGCTTTTTGTCATCAGATGGACTATTTACATTGAATAAAACACTGTATTGGCAAGTAACAGCACCTCTAGTAAATGTTTGACTAAAAGCTGTCAAGGACTGAATGCTGAGTCGTCACTTCATAATGTGGGACAGAGGCTTCAATAAAGTATTGCAGCTGTAAAAATCTATAGAAGTGTGAATTTTGACAATTACATTTTCACTCTTAACTGCTGGAAAGATGATATGTGACAGAGCAAACACCCTTTCCCTGCCATGAATGCAATGTCCTCAAGCCCAGGCTTAAAGGGATTGTGACATGAAAAACAAATTTTTCTTGATTTTTTGTGTTTTGTTGGGTGTCTTGACATCAATTACACCCAAAAAAAACGAACTTTTAACATTCAGTGTATTGTGTGCTTTCTGGGATTTTCCGCACAATTATGCAAAAACGGCGCATCTGGTTTGGTGGCGGACCTATACGTATAGACCCGCTAAATCACCGCCCCCTCCACCCTGCTCCCTGCCTCCTCTCCTCTCCAGCGCACCATAAAGGCTGATTTATGGTTCCGCATTACACCGACGCAGAGCCTACGGCGCAGAGTTACGCGGCGACGCGCACCGTACGCTGAACCCTACGGCGTAGGCTCTGCGTCGATTTAACGCGGAACCATAAATCAGGCTTAACACAGAGCTGTTTAGAGCCCCCTCTGTTCTCATCACCGGAGGACAACTGCTAAAAAGACCCGCGGCCACTGACTGGACTTAAGATAAGGGGACAGTGCTGCTTCGCATGCCTTTATTTTTGTGATTGTTTGCGGTGGACTGCTTCGCCGTGCTGCTTTTCCGTGCATGCTTCGCCTGTCGCTCCCGGCTTAACTCTCTGACGCCGCTGTTAGCGTATTGCTTGCGGGGAGCTACGGTGCTGCTTTCCAGTCCTCTGGTCCCGGACTTCATCCCCGGGCTGTAGTCGCCCTGTCTGGGCTGTGTGTGGGTGTTTGTGGTTCGGTGTGCGCGTGGAGACGGCAGAAGTGTGTAGCAGTTGGGTTGGAGGAGGTTGGGAGGAGGAGCGGAGCAATGATTGACAGGAAAGGGGGAAAAGGACGCGTTTTTCACTGCGCAAAAAAACACCGTCATAAAACGCCAGGCATGGAGTACTGGAGTGAAGTTTTTGTTACACCTTTTTAGACACATTTGAGGGATATTGGCCAAGACTTTTAATAGTGTTAAAAGCGTGTTAAAAAATGTCACAATACCTTTAAAGGCAATAGTACATTTTGAGGCACTTAACTGTAAACAGGTCTTGGTTCCAGACCCTCATAAAATTTTAGATTATAGGGTTTGCTATACAAGACATTCTTCACTCTTATTGGACTATTAAGCAGGGCTGGAAGGCAAGTTTACCTACAAGATGTTAGTTAACCATGAGGGTTACCCCTCCAAGTCAACTCCAGGGTGCGCCTACACCAAAATATAAACATTTAAGTGTGCCATCATGCGATATAATCTAACATTTGGAATTCAAGTGAGAATAAACCCCGTTTGCTCGGAGTGTATCCTTTTAGAACTGCGATCATAGGACTTATTTTGATCTCAACTGGAGAACTTGGTCAATATGACTGACGGCGGTGCTTTTAAGAATCAAGAGATTAGATAGTCAACCTGGTAATTCAAAATATTTCTGATTCCTGGGTAATCGACTCAGAAGTGGCTTATGTCGTGTGGGAATATGTTGAAACGCTTGCAGCCATTAGAAAAGTTACTGCAGAGAGACGGCAACTTGGGTTAAATAGGCACCAAGTAAGTTTTATCACAAACAACTTCAAACCAATGCTGAAGATAGAACAAGACAGGATTTATTAAATCACAACTTCAGCACCCTGCTTTCATCTGGCTGTGGGGTGGGAGTGGTTTGCCCAGGTGGATTCCCACCGTCAGCCCAAACTCCTTGCCGTCATGCTCCTTCTGTACATCAGGTTTCAGCTGGAAAGACTTGTCATCAAAGCAGTCCAAGGAAATGAAGGACAGAGGCTTCTCCTCCAGGAGACCTTGCAGCCGTGTGCGCCAGCCCTCCAGCATGCAGCTGCGGGCTTCAGGAGTAGCACAAGAAGGAGCCCAGAAGACCTGAGGGGCCACAACCTGGAAGCCACAGTAGTGCAGGATCCCATTCTGCACAGAAGTGAACATGCAGGATTAGTCACGAGATAAATCTGCAGGAAGTCCAGAACATTCCACAATTGTACCTGTAGTGGCCAGAGTGTGACGTTCATGTCTCCATTAATCCCAGTTGAGCTGAACATGGATTCAAGAGACCCAGTGGTGAAGGACAACATGGCCTTCTTGTCCTGCAAGGAGTAGAGTTCAGCACAAAAATACCAAAGCTAGTTTAAACCTCATTCAACTCTTACCTTGAACACTCCCTGGCTGTAGCGCTTCTCTTTTGAAAAAGCAAAGCCGCTTGTGAGCACACGATCAATCCAGCCCTTCATGATTGCAGGAACACTGAACCAGTACATGGGGAACTGGAGAGAGAAGTTCTAGTTAGTACCACACAGGGGTTTACTTCATTGGGTAGACACGACTGACACCCAGGTTACCTGGAAGATAACAAGGTCTGCCTCCGTCAGTTTAGATTGCTCCTTAGTGATGTCATCTGACAGCTTCCCTTCCTCAAATGCCAGTCTGGTTTCCTCCAGATAACTGAAGTTTTCAGCATTCTTCACATCTCCTGAAATAGTGGATGGGTTCATTAGGGCCTGATCGTAGGATTAAGAGACCTTTTAGTCCATCTGTGGGTTTGTCCTCTACCTTTGATGTCCTCTGCAGTAGCAGTGGCTTTAAAATTCATGTCATACAGGTCAGATACCTCTACTGTGCAGCCCTGAGCAGTCAAGACCTCCACAGCAGCAGTTTTAGCTGCAGCATTGAATGAAGCAGAGCTCTGATGAGCGTACACGATCAACACTTTCTTTGCTGTGAAGACAGGAAATGAGATGGATTCAGTGGCCATCAGATCAGAAACAACCAAAGAACCATTTAAACAGATACAAATCACTGTACATAAACAAATAACAAGCAATCACCAAGAGACACACGACAAACCATTACCCATTCTGAAGCAGTGTCCTGACAGCAACCAATGAACTATTAAAACAGCTGGTTACATTAAATAAAATGCAGCTCATGCTGGATCAAAGCTCAGCATCCTGCTTTTATACGCTTTTTGTATTCAAGCTCTCTCAGGTGATGTCAATCAACAATCTGCTGTCTCGTTATGGTAAGAAAACTGGGACATAAATGACACTGCACAAGTAATTTTCATGTAAATCTCAACATAGAATTAAAATACCAAGTGCTTGGTTTTAAAGAGTTTGTATTAGAAAATGATACATTGATTCAACTAATGACTTAATCGGGAGAAACCATGGCCTCGTTTGTCATAGGTCAGGTGGTTTCCTCATATGCAACAAAAGCCTTGAATCAATGCTTCATCTGACATGCCCACTTTTGCTTGACAGATGCATGAAAGCCTTATTTAATTTGTCCATTCATTGGCGACAGGCATCTTCCTTAATGGTGCATTTCCACCTAATGGACTGGAGGTGGAAAAAAGTGGATCAGCAGATAAAAAATAAGAAACTGAATTCTCTCCAATAAAATTATTTTCTCCAATGACTTGCATCGATGAGTGGTTGAGTAAATCAAATCTTTTATTAAATACTAAGAAAACATTCTGCATAATGTTTTCAAAGCGCCCTGCATTTAGGTCGAATTCAAATGTATTTCTAAAAGGAAAAGAACTACGAATTCTTGATGAATTCAAATATCTGGGTATTACCTTGGACTCTACTTTATCTTTTAAAAAACATCTGAAACAGGTGTGCAAAATTAAATTATTTTAATCTGGTTAATTTCAGGAGAATTCTATCATCCCAGCCAGATAATGCTGCTAAGATGTTTCTTTATTGTATGATATTTTCACATATTGAACCAGTCATGTGACCACGAACAATTCTTCCTTTCTTATGTTTCAAGTACCATCTTGTGTTGACAATTTGTACTGTTTTTGTCTGTTCACAGTGTTTGTTAACTTATTTTTCAATTTGTTTTTGGTTTGACTTCCATATGTGCATGATCTTTGTATTAGTCTGTTACTATTGTGTTTCTAATTTCTTTTCTTGATCTTCTCTGGCCTCCAGATGAAAATTAGCCATTGGCTATATCTGGCATATTTACATTGTTATGTTCATTAATGTGCATTGTCTCTTTGAATAAACAAACAAACAAACATATGAATTAATTAATAAAAAAAGTTGGGCGATTCTCCACCTTGTAAAAAATATTAATTAGTCCGGTATATCTTAATCTCAGACCATCACAACTATCTCCTCTCTTCTGGTTCTGCCCAGCATTTGTCTTCTAACCACATGTTTCTATATTTGATAAAATTGTCTGGCAGTGTCATTTATGTCCCAGTTTTCTTGCCATACTAAGACAGCAGATTGTTGATTGACAACACCTGGGGGAGCTTGAATACATAGAGCGTATAAAAACAGGATGTTGAGCTTTGATCCAGCATGAGCTGCATTTTATTTAGTGTAAGCAGCTGTTTGTAAAGTTCACTGGTTACAGTCAGGACGCTGCTTCAGAATGGGTAATGTTTTGTCTTGTAGTTCTTGTTGAATGCTTGTAATTTGTGCTCATGTACAAAGGTTTGTTTCCATTTTACGTTTCTTTGGCTGTTTCTGATCTGATGTCCACTTAAACCATCTCATTTCTTAACTTCACAGCAAAGAAAGTGTTGATCGTGTACGCTCATCAGAGCTCTGCTTCTTTCAATGCTGCAGCTAAAACTGCTGCTGTGGAGGTCTTGACTGCTCAGGGCTGCACAGTAGAGGTATCTGACCTGTATGTCATGAATTTTAAAGCCACTGCTACTGCAGAGGACATCAAAGGTACAGGACAAGCCAACAGCTGGACTAAAAGGTCTCTTAATCCTACAATCAGGCCCTAATGAACCCATTCACTGTTTCAGGAGACGTGAAGAATGCTGGAAACTTCAGTTATCTGGAGGAGACCAAACTGGCATTTGAGGAAGGGAAGCTGTCAGATGACATCACTAAGGAGCAATCTAAACTGACGGAGGCAGACCTTGTTATCTTCCAGGTAATCTGGGTGTCAGTCGTGTCTATCCAATGAAGTAAACCCCTGTGTGGTACTAACTAGGACTTCTCTCTCCAGTTCCCCATGTACTGGTTCAGTGTTCCTGCAATCATGAAGGGCTGGATTGATCGTGTGCTCACAAGTGGCTTTGCTTTTTCAAAAGAGAAGCGTTACAGCCAGGGAGTCTTCAAGGTAAGGGTTGAACTGGGGTTTAAACTCTTTGGTATTTTTGTGCTGAACTCTACTCCTTGCAGGACAAGAAGGCCATGTTGTCCTTCACCACTGGGTCTCTTGAATCCATGTTCAGCTCAACTGGTATTAATGGAGACATGAACGTCACACTCTGGCCACTACAGGTACAAATGTGGAATGTTCTGGACTTCTTGCAGATCATCCCATGACTAATCCTGCATGTTCACTTCTGTGCAGAATGGGATCCTGCACTACTGTGGCTTCCAGGTTGTGGCCCCTCAGGTCTTCTGGGCTCCTTCTTGTGCTACTCCTGAAGCCCGCAGCTGCATGCTGGAGGGCTGGCGCACACGTCTGCAAGGTCTCCTGGAGGAGAAGCCTCTGTCCTTCATCTCCTTGGACTGCTTTGATGACAAGTCTTTCCAGCTGAAGCCTGATGTACACAAGGAGCATGACAGCAAGGAGTTTGGGCTGACGGTGGGCATCCACCTGGGAAAACCACTCCCACCCCACAGTCAGATGAAAGCAGGGTGCTGAAGTTGTGATCTAATAAATCCTGTCTTGTTCTAACTTCAGCAATGGTTTGAAGTTGTTTGTGATAAAACTTACTTGGTGCCTATTTAACCCAAGTTGCTATTTCTCTGAAGAAGCTCTTCCAATCAAAGTTTCTAATGGCTGCAAGAGTTTCAACATAGTCCCACTTGTGACTAGATTACCCAGGAATCTGATATGTTCAATATATCTAATCTCCTGATTCTTAAATGCTCCGCAATTGCGTCATATTGACCCATCTCTCTTCAGGTTGAGACCATAATATTGACAAGTCCTATGAAATTGCCTCAAATGCACTTTCTAAACTGATACACCCTGACCAAACAGGGTTTGCTCAACTACTACATGCACATCTGTTGTTCAACCGTCTAGTCCTGATATGGGGTCAGGAGATTCAGTATAGTTGCTTTGGCTGCAGAAACGGCCTTCAACCAGCTTGACTGGCCTTGCATGTTCACAGTGCTATTTGGATTTGCTGAGTCTTAATTGGATGAGGATTTTGTACAACGAACCAACGGTATCGGTAATGCCTGTTGAAACCTCTTGGTTATGTACTGTGGGGGATCCTGTTTTTCTTTTTGCCCTGGCTTACTAATAACACATTGGGGTGTTGCCCTCAAATTTTCAGCGCATGATGTAGTTCATTTCAAAACTAAAAACCTCAATCGTTGCTCTCCAGTTGATTAAGGAATTTGGTTCCTCTTCAGTATATAAAATTGGAAAACTAAAATAATTAAAGCTAGGGTCTACGATATTACATCTTGTTCATTTTTATCAAAATCATTTATAAGGTTAAGGCCCAATAGTGTTACCTAATCTGCTGTAATCCTGCAAAGAAGTCAACCAATAGGCGCCATTCACCCCGAATGGCGCCTATTGGTCAATCTGCTAGAATGTCAGTGATTGGACAGTCCTCACCCTACTCCCCGCCTCCCAAAGTACGGCAACAGAGGACATTTTGAGAGTATTTGCCGAAGTACTGGCAGACTGAGCTTCATGTGAGGCAGAGCACAGGGGGGAGTGAGTTTGTGTGGGGAGTAGGTGTCTTATTTTAAAAACTCAAGATCGTAGACCCTAGCTTTAATAAAATAGATATATGTGATACGTGACAAGCGGCTGAGATGAGTTTCCTCCGCAGGGTGGCTGGACGCTCCCTTTAGAGATAGGGTGAGGAGTTCGGTCACCCGGGAGGAGCTCAGAGTTGCTGCTCCTTCACATTGAGAGGAGTCAGTTGAGGTGGCTTGGGCATCTGTATCGAATGCCTCCTGGACACCTCCCTAGAGAGGTGTTCCAGGCATGTCCCACCGGGAGGAGACCCCGGGGAAGACCCAGGACACGCTGGAGAGACTATGTCTCTCGGCTGGCCTGGGAATGCCTCGGACTCCCCTCGGAAGAGCTGGAGGAAGTGTCTGGGGTGAAGGAAGTCTGGACATCTCTGTTGAGACTGCTGCCCCCGCGACCCGGGAACGGATTAGCGGCGGACGATGGATATGTGATATATTAAAAAATATGTATTTTATATCAAAAATCCACATATATTCTTTAGGTTCTTACTAGCGTGGTATTAACCATTAATATATGTGCAGACAAGGAAAAAAAAAAGAAAAAATTTGATACCATCATATCCTCTGTTCAGGTAAGGTTCCACAAATCTCTAAAAAAAACTTAAGCATAAAACTTGTGGTGGCCTGAGATTTCCACATTTTAGATCATATTACATTGCTGCACATTTAAAAATGTTTCCTTTCTGTTGTAGGTGCACCCGGGGAGCTGACTTGGAGGGGCAACCCTCATGGTTAACAATGAAACACCTGTCTGGTAGGCAAACCTGCCTTCCAGCTCTGCTAAATAGTCCAATAAGAGTGAAGAATACGTTATATAGCAGAAACCCTAGAATCTAATTCTATTCGGGTCTGGAATCAAAATTTGGGTGCAGTTAAGTGCCCCAAAATGTACCTAGGTACCCCAAGATGTAATAATAATGGCCCGGTTTCCCAGATTAGTTAAGTAGTTCTTAACAGCGAAAGACTTCTTTCAAACCTTCTTAAGGAGCCTGTGAAAGAAGTCTTTCGCTGTTAAGAACTACTTAACTGATCTGGGAAACCGGGCCAATGTCTTTAGGCCTGGGCTTGAGGATATTACATTTACTACATGGCAGGGAAAAACCGTTTGCTCTGTCAAAGATATATATCTATACTGACGGACATCTATCATCTTTCCAGCAGTTAAGGGTGAAAATGTAATTGTCAAAATTCACACTTCTATAGATTTTTACAGCTGCAACACTTTATTGAAGCCTCTGTCCCACATTATGAAGCGACTCCTCAGGATTTAGTCTTTGACAGCTTTGAGTCCGTTGAATCATTTACTAGAGGTGCTGTTACTCGCCAATACAGTGTTTTATTAAATATAGAGTCATTTATCTGATAATTATAGAAAGCACTGGTGAGAAGAATTGGCGGTGGACATTTCTGGTGACTTTTAGCAGAAATGCATTAAGAATACACAACAATATTTCAATTATTGCTAGACATAATTTGATCCAATTCAAGGTGGTGTATAGGATGCACTTTGCCCCCACCAAACTAAAAAAATAAAATAAGGATTTTAATGCACTCTGTGTTAAGCGCTCTAAGGACCAAGAGACTTTGGCTCATGTTTTTTTTTCAATGTCAAAAATTACAGCTCGTTTGGTATCTCTTGTTTGATTTTCCAGCTGGGGCAATTGGTAGGGAGTTCCCATGAACCCCCGTCACAGTGTTGTTTGTGGTGACTGAATCAGGTTGGGCGAGGGACAAGAAAGAGGCACAGGTTGTGTCATGGACCACAGTAGTGGCCAGAAAGGTGATATTGCTCTGGTGGAACTCAGATAAACCCCCTTCCTTTGAAATGGGGTTGAGAGAATTAAAAAATGTGTTTTATGTACACACTTCGAAATGCCACCCGTTGTCTAGTAAAGCAGGGGTTCTTAACCTTTCTGACCTTGGGGCCCAATTTTTTCAGTACAGAGTGGCCCGGGGCCCATTAAATATAAACACTGTATAGCAGGGGTATTCAACTAAAACTTTAAGAGGTCCATTTAGAGAAAATTTACTCAAGCGAAGGTCCAGAACATCATAATATATATATATATATATATATATATATATATATATATATATATATATATATATATGTATATATATATATATATATATGTATATGTGTGTGTGTGTGTGTGTGTATATTCAATTAGCCTCATAGTTGTATCAACATCTGCATCTGACTGTTATATTAAAAAAAGTACATATTTGCCAATTAACATGTTTAACTTGAATTAAACATATTTTTTTCTCTTAAAAATAAAGTAGATTTTATTTTATTTTTCAAATGCTATCTTATTTTATTTCTCTACCAGCAGTTTGAATTTCCCCTTTTCTTTGTTAATTGTCTCAACACATTTTTATACTAAATTAATATAAACACATCTTAACAATTTAACAGTTTTGCAGTTTTTCTTTCTTCCCCTGTTATAATCGTATGCCCCCACTTTCTGTCGTTCAGTGAGAGAACTGAGCTCTAATTTCTTCTGTCAGGACTTTAAATCTGGGCTGGATGGTGTCAGGTTCTCATATGCATGTGGAGGTGCTCATTGATGAGCCTGAAACGATATTTAGTTTTAATTCTGTTCACTGTGGAGAAAGCTGCTTCACAGCTGTATCTGGACCCAGACATGGGCAGGATGTTTTAAGATGCTCAGCTTATTTTCTGTGACTTCAGTTCAGACTTGAGTGGATATGTTTGATGAAAAACTTTGTGTTTTGTTTCAGTGGCGTTTCACTTTCGCACTTTGAACGCCATGGTCTCTGAACGTATGAGACACTGGTTTTGTCCCAGTGGGAAGACTGAACAGGATGAATTTGTCCATTCCGGGTTGCATATTTAAAAATACAGCGAGGACAAAACTTAGTTTGATTTTACTTTAAGTTATTTACATTAATAAGTTGTCAGGACTCAGTGTGTCGGGTTCATCCGAGCCTGATCAGCTGAGACGGGCACAGCCCGCACCGCAGCTCTCTGGTCGCGCTGCAGCAGTTACTTTCCGATGCTTTTTCGAAAGCCCGAACAGTCCAGTCCAGCAGACACGACAGCCCACGCATCTACATCTACCATCCTTCAGCAGTAACGACGGAGCCCACCGTCCGAGCGGCAGCCTCAGCCGACCTCCCCGGCCGCGGGGACGCGCCGGGATAAATGAGCACGCCGTGCTCGCTCGCTCTGGGCGCAGACCCAATTAATCGATCCCTAATCCTGGCGGATCTAAACCTACTCTGTGCAAAATGAAGGATTTTCTCTGTAAAGACACACCATTTCTCTTACTATTACACGTACAGCTAGCTGAGTGTCTTCTTCTCCTCATTTGGTTGGGAGTTGCTATGCAGTCCCGCGGCCCCCGCGGCCCACAAGTACAAAACAGATTTTTTTTTGGCGGCCCACTAGATGGCGCTCGCGGCCCAAGTGTGGGCCGCGGCCCTATGGTTAAGAATCACTGTAGTAAAGCCCTCCCTTTCTTGTGTGTATATTTGGGAGGTGGTTGTTATAAGTGTGTTTATCATGTTGGTAATCTAAAAAAAACAATAAAAATATTAAAAACGGAAAGAAAGTTCACCCTCAGAGTTGTCATGGATGTGAAATCAATCAATTGAGACCAAAATGGTTCTTTATACAAGGTTGTCATTCAATACGTCGACTTCTGCTCTAAACTTGAACATATTATCATGGGAGTCAAATGAGATTGAGTCGCTTTTGGAGCCAGCCTCTAGTGGCCAGTCAAAGAACTGCAACAAATGTAATTTTTGCGTGAAACCCAACCTGGAATTTAGACAGTAAGTAGTTGGATTCAGAGAGTTTTTATTAAAAAAATGATACTGTTGAACTACTGCAATGACATACTCGGGACAAACCATGTTGGTCATAGGTCATGTGATTTCCTCGTAGGGGACACAAGTCTCCAATCAATGCTTCACCTGGTACGTGCTCAACAGATGCATGAAAGCCTTATGTCATTTTTCCAACTTTTGCAACAGGCATCGACTTTAAAGTTACCTTTCCACCTAATAATAATAATAATTCATTTTATTTGTAGTGCACTTTTCATTTAAAAGAAATCTCAAAGTGCTACAAGTTAAAATCAACCATGAATAAAAAAATCAGCCGGAAAAGGCTTTTTTAAAAAGGTGGGTTTTTAGGCCAAGTTTAAAAGCGTCCACAGTCTGCAAGGCCATCAGATGGTCTGGGAGGGCATTCCATAAGCGAGGAGCAGCAGAACTGAAGGCTCGATCACCCATTGTGCGGAGTTTAGTTTTTGGGGTTTTTGGTGGACGAGGAACAGAGGGAGCGTGAGGATGCCGGAGGAGTGAGGAGATCCAAGAGGTGAGTCAGGGCAGTTCCATGAACACGTCGGTGGGTGAGGAGAGAGACCTTGTACTGAATCCGGAGTGATACAGAGAGCCAGTGGAGGGTTTTGAGAATGAGAGTGATATAGCTGTATATTCACACCCTCATCAGGATCCTAGCAGCGCTGTTCTGGATGTATTGGAGCTTTTGAGTGCTCTTGCTAGGAATCCCAATGAGGAATGCATTGCAGTAGTCCAGCCTGGAGGAAACAAAAGCATGGACCAACTTTTCAGCATCAGCCATGCTGAGTGAAGGACGGAGTTTGGTGATGTTCTTGAGGTGATAGAACGAGGTTTTGCAGAGTTGTTGAATGTGGGCCTCGTATGTGAGATGGGAGTCCATTTTTATCCCAAGGTTGGTGATCACTGGAAGTAGTGGAATGTTTTGACCAGAGAAGGAGATACTTATTATCACCTTGTACCTATTGGACAGGAGGAGGAAAATAGTGGTTCAGCAGATTGGAAAAAACATAAGAAACTAAATTCTCTCCAATAAACATGTTTTCTTCAGATAATTCAGTAAATGCTCATCTGTCATTGCCCTCTCATTCCAATTACACATGACACACAGACTCAAGGTGATTGCGACATATATATCTTCGGTTCTTCCCAGCATTTGTCTTCTAGTCACCTGTTTCTATATTTGATAAAATTGTCTTGCAGTGTCATTTATGTCCCAGTTTTCTTGCCATACTGAGACAGCAGATCGTTGATTGACAACACCTGGGGGAGCTTGAATACATAGAGCGTATAAAAACAGGATGCTGAGCTTTGATCCAGCATGAGCTGCATTTTATTTAGTGTAAGCAGCTGTTTGTAAAGTTCACTGGTTACAGTCAGGACGCTGCTTCAGAATGGGTAATGTTTTGTCTTGTAGTTCTTGTTGAATGCTTGTAATTTGTGCTCATGCACTGATGCACAAAGGTTTGTTTCCGTTTTACTGGATCTTTGGCTGTTTCTGATCTGATGTCCACTTAATCCATCTCATTTCCTATCTTCACAGCAAAGAAAGTGTTGATCGTGTACGCTCATCAGAGCTCTGCTTCATTCAGTGCTGCAGCTAAAGATACAGCTGTGGAGGTCTTGACTGCTCAGGGCTGCACAGTAGAGGTATCTGATCTGTATGCCATGAATTTTAAAGCTACTACTACTGCAGAGGACATCAAAGGTACAGGACAAACCAACAGATGGACTAAAAGGTCTCTTAAGCTTACAATCAGGCCCTAATGAACCCATCCACTGTTTCAGGAGATGTGAAGAATGCTGAAAACTTCCGTTATCTGGAGGAGACCAGACTGGCATTTGAGGAAGGGAAGCTGTCAGATGACATCACTAAGGAGCAATCGAAACTGACGGAGGCAGACCTTGTTATCTTCCAGGTAATCTGGGTGTCAGTCGTGTCTACCCAATGAAGTAAACCCCTCTGTTGTACTAACTAGAACTTTTCTCTCCAGTTCCCCATGTACTGGTTCAGTGTTCCTGCAATCATGAAGGGCTGGATTGATCGTGTGCTCACAAGCGGCTTTGCTTTTTCAAAAGAGAAGCGTTACAGCCAGGGAGTGTTCAAGGTAAGGCTTGAACTGGGATTTAAACTCTCTGTGGTTTTCCTGTGCTGAACTCTACTCCTTGCAGGACAAGAAGGCCATGTTGTCCTTCACCACTGGGTCTCTTGAATCCATGTTCAGCTCTACTGGGATTAATGGAGACATGAACGTCACACTCTGGCCACTACAGGTACAAATGTGGAATGTTCTGGACTTCTCGTAGATCATCACATGACTAAACCTGCATGTTAATTTCTGTGCAGAATGGGATCCTGCACTACTGTGGCTTCCAGGTTGTGGCCCCTCAGGTCTTCTGGGCTCCTTCTTGTGCTACTCCTGAAGCCCGCAGCTGCATGCTGGAGGGCTGGCGCACACGGCTGCAAGGTCTCCTGGAGGAGAAGCCTCTGTCCTTCATTTCCTTGGACTGCTTTGATGACAAGTCTTTCCAGCTGAAGCCTGATGTGCACAAGGAGCATGACGGCAAGGAGTTTGGGCTGACGGTGGGCATCCACCTGGGCAAACCACTCCCACCCCACAGCCAGATGAAAGCAGGGTGCTGAAGTTGTGCTTTAATAAAATATTTGTTCTAACTTCAGTAATGGTTTTGAAGTTGTTTGTGGTAAACCTTGGTGCCCATTGAACCCTAGTTGCCATCTCTGACATAACTATAGTTTCTAATGGCTGCAAAAGTTTCAAGATGAGTAGCCGTGAAATGTCTGAAGTTATACAATGGTGTGATCCAGAAACAAATGCATAACTCAAACTTCAGGAATGTTTCTTTTTAAACTAAAAATTGGCAGACAGGTGATACTTGGAATTATTCTCACATTCATAAAGAACTGGCTACTTGGCAAATTGCCTGTATTTTTCAACATTGAGGTACCTCTACTTCCTAGTTGGCAGATGAAAATTGCAGTAATTTCTCTTATTTCCATTTGCCTAGAAATGAACCAAGAGAACTGGAAAATCTTGTGCTGCACTAAACATGCTTACACTTGTATTGATAGAACCCTTTAAAGTGGAATCCTGTGTCTCTATCAGCCAGCTAGAAATGGCATATCTAAAATGGACAGGGGAAAGAAATTCTTGGGGGGGGGGGCGCTTTAGACACAACCTAAAATGTACACTGTCAGTTTCAGTCCAGGGAAACGGTTACAAACCACCTAAAGTGTATGAACTGCAGATTTACTGACTCCATTTAAAACTGACTTCTCATTGGACATTAGTTAGGCATATCTAGTGCATGCAGTTAAATGCTGTGCAGAGACTTCAAAACCGGTTTTCAGAAACCTGTGGGTCACGTGACTTCATGCTTTGTCATTTACTGTGCCTGGATGTGAAAAAACTGATAAGTATATGTGGGAGATCTTGTACTATTCTAAAACTGGCTGAAATTGCTCCAGAAGGGATGGGTTCACAGTTGCCAGGGCATTGTACTGATTGGACAATAATGCAGAGATCGCTTGAACTGACAAGTTGGTCATAACTAATAGAGCATGAGAATGAACAAATAAGTGAATGAATACTTTTTTTGTGGTGGTGTGAAGCCTGATCGCCCTCATGAACAAACCCCTCTGGGTTTGTTTTTAAGCTCTGAAGCCCTTTTCACCATATCAGCTCACTGGTATTCACATTGAGCCTTTTTGCAACATCCCCTTTTGTTATGACAGGAAGGGATTATGTTGCAGGAGCAAAGTTACATTTGTGTTTTTTCATATACAGAACAGTCAGAGGTTTGAGGTGAAGTTTGTTTGGGTCACTACCATGCTGCAAGTAATTCTATTAGCTCCGACTGCACAGCATTTAACAAGTACATGCACTAGATATGCCTAGCTAAGGGCCAATGAAACAAAATCTTTTGAATGGAGTCAGTAAATCTGTATTTCACAGTACACTTTGTAACCATTTCCCTGTGGAAGATTGATCATGTCAACGATAACTGTTCATTTTAGGTTATGTCTGTGTGAAACCCCACCCCCACCAGAATTTCTTTCCCCTGTCCATTTTAGATATGCCATTTCTAGCTGCCTGATAAAGCACAAGATTTTCCACAACTGTCTTGGTTCACTATTAGGCACATGAGAAAACATGCCACAGCGAAGCAGTTGAGAAATGACTGCAATTTTCCTCCCCTGTGAAGTAGGAAGTAAGTACCTCAATGCTGAAAAATACAGGCAATTTGCCAAGGAGTCAGTTCTTTATGAATGTGAGAATTCTCTTAGTATTAAGAGTTCAGCTGTCTGCCAATGTCTAGTTTAAAAAGAAAACATTCCTGAAGTTTGAGTTATGCATTCGTTTTTGGGTCATGCCATTATATAACTTCAGACATTTCACAGACTGCTTCTCATGTTGAAACTTTTGCAGCCATTAGAAACTATAGTTACATCAGAGATGGCAACTGGACACCAAGGTTTACCACAAACGGCTTCAAAACCATTACTGAAGTTAGAACAAATATTTTATTAAAGCACAACTTCAGCACCCTGCTTTCATCTGGCTGTGGGGTGGGAGTGGTTTGCCCAGGTGGATTCCCACCGTCAGCCCAAACTCCTTGCCGTCATGCTCCTTGTGCACATCAGGCTTCAGCTGGAAAGACTTGTCATCAAAGCAGTCCAAGGAGATGAAGGACAGAGGCTTCTCCTCCAGGAGACCTTGCAGCCGTGTGCGCCAGCCCTCCAGCATGCAGCTGCGGGCTTCAGGAGTAGCACAAGAAGGAGCCCAGAAGACCTGAGGGGCCACAACCTGGAAGCCACAGTAGTGCAGGATCCCATTCTGCACAGAAATTAACATGCAGGATTAGTCATATGATGATCTGCAGGAAGTCCAGAACATTCCACATTTGTACCTGTAGTGGCCAGAGTGTGACGTTCATGTCTCCATTAATCCCAGTTGAGCTGAACATGGATTCAAGAGACCCAGTGGTGAAGGACAACATGGCCTTCTTGTCCTGCAAGGAGTAGAGTTCAGCACAGAAATACCAAAGAGTTTAAACCCCAGTTCAAGCCTTACCTTGAAGACTCCCTGGCTGTAGCGCTTCTCTTTTGAAAAAGCAAAGCCGCTTGTGAGCACACGATCAATCCAGCCCTTCATGATTGCAGGAACACTGAACCAGTACATGGGGAACTGGAGAGAAAAGTGGGAAAAGAGGAGCTTAGTTAGTACAACACTGGAAGGGGGCACACTATAGCTTGGCTATCATGTTCTACCTGAAAGATAACAAGGTCTGCATCAGTGAGCTTAGATTGCTCCTTAGTGATGTCCTCAGAGAGCCTTCCTTCTTCCCACGCCAGTCTGGTTTCCTCCAGATAACGGAAGTTTTCAGCATTCTTCACATCACCTGACATGGTGAGACTTTGTTAGAGTCAAGTGGATGAAACAGCCCTTTAATGCATGTGTGGGATGGTCTACCTTTGATGTCCTCTGCAGTAGTAGTGGCTTTAAAGTTCATGGCATACAGGTCAGATACCTCTACTGTGCAGCCCTGAGCAGTCAAGACCTCCACAGCAGCAGTTTTAGCTGCAGCATTGAATGAAGCAGAGCTCTGATGAGCGTACACGATCAACACTTTCTTTGCTGTGAAGACAGGAAATAAAACTGCTTTAGGGGCCATTAGATAAAAAAAAAAAAATCCAAAGAGGCATTTAAACAGATACAAGTGTCTGTACATAAACAAATAACAAGCAATCACCAAGAGACACAAGACAAACCATTACCCATTCTGAAGCAGCGTCCTGACTGTAACCAGTGAACTTTACAAACAGCTGCTTACAATAAATAAAATGCAGCTCATGCTGGATCAAAGCTCAGCATCCTGTTTTTATACGCTCTATGTATTCAAGCTCCCCCAGGTGTTGTCAATCAACGATCTGCTGTCTCAGTATGGCAAGAAAACTGGGACATAAATGACACTGCCAGACAATTTTATTAAATATAGAAGCAGGTGGATACAAAACAAATGCAGGGCAGAACCGGAAGAGAGGAGATAGTCATAATGTTCTATGTATGATTAGGGCATACCAGACTAAATAATATTTTTTACAAGATGGGGAATCTCCCAACTTTTTTTTAGGATATGTATTCATTTATTTATGTATTTATTAATTAATTAATTCATTCATTAATTAATTAATTTATTTATTTATTTATTTACTCATTCAAAGGGACGATGCACATTAGTGAACATAACAATGTCAATATTCCAGATATAGCCAATAGCAAATTTTCATCTGTAGGCCTGAGCAGATCAAGAAAAGAAATTAGAAACACAATAATATCAGACAAATACAAAGATCATCCACACAACATGGGAGTCAAAACAAATTGAAAAATAAGTTAACAAACACTGTCAACAGACAAAAACATTACAAACTGTCAACGCATGTTGGTGCGTGAAACATAAGAACGCAAGAAATGTCAGAGGTCACATGACTGGTTCCTCTTTAGCCAACACGTTTTGCTTTAAAAGCTATAAAAGTGTCAGTCTTTAATATCTGCTAGCACGCTGTTCCAAAGCTCCACACCTTTAACTGATAGCACCTGCTGACCGAACCCTGTCTGTCTAAAAGGTACTGCACAGTCACCTCCAGTACAGACTCTCTTTGTTTTACTACTTGTACTAGATTTGAATTTCATAAATTGATACAATGATGGCAAAGAGAGTCTGTACACGATCTTCTTGATTGAACATACCAGTTTGAATTTGCAAAATTTTTAATTTTATGTTTTTCAAGTATCAGGCAATGATGAAAAGAATATGATTTTTGTATCAATCACTTTTAATGTTTTTTTTTTTATATATAAGCTCTATATTGGTCTTAAGATAGCCATGGTAGTCAGTGACCAATTAGTAATGCAATATTCAATATGTGAACATATCATACAATAAAGAAAAATCTTTGCAGCATAAAATGGTTGAGTTTGCCTGAAATTAACAAGATTAAAATGTACAACTTTGAACACCTGTTTTAACATGTTTCTTAAGAGATAATGTTGAGACCAAGGTAACACCCAGATATTTAAATTCATCGACAATTTGTAGTTCTTTTCTTTTTAGAAATACATTTGAATTTTACCTTAATGCAGGGTGTTTTGTAAAACTCATTGCAGACAGTTTTCTTAGTATTTAATAAAAGATTGGATTTACTCAACATACATAGATGCAAGTCATTGCTGATGTTAATTTTGAAGAGGCTTCCACATCAGATTTTGCTTTGATAAACACAATTGTATCGTCAGCATAGAGTTGAGTATTTCCATTTGGATAAACATCTGGCAAACCATTAATATATAATGAAAAAATAGGAGTCCAAGTATGGAGCCCTGGAGAACTCCAATATGGCCCATTCCCCATCAATGGTGTTAAAGCATCTTTTCTAGAGTGTCTGTTTATTTTATCGTTTGTCTACTGCTGTATCCACTTTGCTGGATCTTGATGACGTGTTCTTCCACAACAGAAAACAAGGCCCTTCCTCATTTCCCATGTGAAGTTTCACATTGGTGCGTCTCTGTGTGGAAAACATCAGAAGAGCTAGTTTTTTGGTGGTGAGAAGTTTTTCTAGTGTCTTAGGTTTTACTTTATTCATCTCATTCTTTCCTACTAACCCCAACACAATTTTATCTTGGCTATAAAGCCTCCAATATTTTCTGTTATCACTGGGTGGAGGAACCCCCCCCCGCAATTTTGAAAAGCGCATGTATGTTCTGAGGTCTTACGTGACGTCCACCATTTTCCTTTTGGTGCCCTTTAAGTGACGTTGTCCTGACACACACACACACGTAGATCTGAAGTTTGTTTAATGTTTACTTGTGTAGTTTTGGCATCTAACATGTAAAGAAATTGAGTCATTTGAATGAGCGTTGATTTTATATCGGTCACAGCTTCCGGTTGCAAAGGTTTGTACTCCGACTCCTTCCCTGTTATTCTGTAACACCACCCCTGGCAACAGGCTAGCACGTATGCAACAGGTACTTTTCGGCTGATTTTGCCGTTTAGTTATTTCCTGATAAAGTCAGGTGGTGCCCCGTTTCGATAAGTCATCTTTTAATATCGTAAGACAACTGAACCAGCACTCCCTTTGTGGGACAAGTGAGCATCCATATTGGAGAATGCATGCACAATATTTTCCACAGTGGTCTTGTTCACTTCTAGGCACATGAGGAAAAAAGAAAAAAATTACTGCAATTTTACCCCTCTGCTAACTAGGAAGTAAAGAGGTACCTCTACTGCGGCAGGGGAACCTAAATGTTGAGAAATACAGGCATTTGCCAATCAGCCAGTTCTTTGAATGTGAGAATAATTCTTAGTATTAGAGTTCAGCCAATGTCTTGTTTAAAAAAAAAAAAAAAAAAAAAATCCTCAAGTACGAGTTGTGCATTTGTTTTTGGATCACGCCATTATATCACTTCAGAAAGCAACTCATGTTGAAACTTTTGCAGCCATTAGAAACTATAGTTACTTCAGAGATGGCAACTAGGGTTCAAGGTCACCAAGGTTTACCACAAACAGCTTCAAAACCATTGCTGAAGTTAGAACAAACCATGTTTTATTAAATCACAACTTCAGCACCCTGCTTTCATCTGGCTGTGGGGTGGGAGTGGTTTGCCCAGGTGGATGCCCACCGTCAGCCCAAACTCCTTGCCGTCATGCTCCTTGTGCACATCAGGCTTCAGCTGGAAAGCCTTGTCATCAAAGCAGTCCAAGGCAATGAAGGATAGAGGCTTCTCCTCCAGGAGACCTTGCAGCCGTGTGCGCCAGCCCTCCAGCATGCAGCTGCGGGCTTCAGGAGTAGCACAAGAAGGAGCCCAGAAGACCTGAGGGGCCACAACCTGGAAGCCACAGTAGTGCAGGATCCCATTCTGCACAGAAATTAACATGCAGGTTTAATCATGTGATGATCTGCAAGAAGTCCAGAACATTCCACATTTGTACCTGTAGTGGCCAGAGTGTGACATTCATGTCTCCATTAATCCCAGTTGAGCTGAACATGGATTCAAGAGACCCAGTGGTGAAGGACAACATGGCCTTCTTGTCCTGCAAGGAGTAGAGTTCAGTACAGAAATACCAAAGCTAGTTTAAACCCCAGTTCAACCCTTACCTTGAAGACTCCCTGGCTGTAGCGCTTCTCTTTTGAAAAAGCAAAGCCGCTTGTGAGCACACGATCAATCCAGCCCTTCATGATTGCAGGAACACTGAACCAGTACATGGGGAACTGGAGAGAAAAGTGGGAAAAGAGGAGCTTAGTTAGTACAACACTGGAAGGGGGCACACTATAGCTTGGCTATCATGTTCTACCTGAAAGATAACAAGGTCTGCATCAGTGAGCTTAGATTGCTCCTTAGTGATGTCCTCAGAGAGCCTTCCTTCTTCCCACGCCAGTCTGGTTTCCTCCAGATAACGGAAGTTTTCAGCATTCTTCACATCACCTGACATGGTGAGACTTTGTTAGAGTCAAGTGGATGAAACAGCCCTTTAATGCATGTGTGGGATGGTGTACCTTTGATGTCCTCTGCAGTAGTAGTGGCTTTAAAGTTCATGGCATACAGGTCAGATACCTCTACTGTGCAGCCCTGAGCAGTCAAGACCTCCACAGCAGCAGTTTTAGCTGCAGCATTGAATGAAGCAGAGCTCTGATGAGCGTAAACGATCAACACTTTCTTTGCTGTGAAGACAACAAATGAGATGGATTAAGTGGACATCAGATCAGAAAGAAGTATCTGTACATGAACAAATTACAAGCGTCCAACAAGAACTACAAGACAAACCATTACCCATTCTGAAGCAGCACCCTGACTGTAAACAATGAACTTTTCAAACAGCTGGTTACACCAAATAAAATGCAGCTCATGCTGGATCAAAGCTCAGCATCCTGTTTTTATACGCTTTTTCTATTCAAGCTCCCCCAGGTGTTGTCAATCAACAATCTGCTGTCTTAGTATGGCAGGAAAACTGGGACATGAATGACACTGCCAGACTAAACAATATTCTTTACAAGATGGGGAATGTATGCTTTATATATATATATATATATATATATATATATATATATATATATATATATATATATATATATATATATATATATATATATAAAGCGTAATCACTTTGAGTCTGTGTGTCATGTATTACTGATGTGAGCGGACAATGACAGAGATGGAGGACATGGAAAGTGAATTTGACTACAGAGAATCTACTTAGAGGGGCAGAAAACTGTTACAAGCATTTACTGAATTACCTGAAGATGTTTGTGTTAAGAAGAAAATACTTTTTTGTTGTTTTTCTATTTTGTTTAATTAGGGCCCGAGCACTTACAGTGCGAAGGCCCTATTGTATCTGTAGGAATTTTTCTCGTTTTTTTTTTTTTTTTTTTTCGAGGAAATGATGGCCTTTTTGCCCCCCTAAACTTGCCCCAAAAGTCACGAAATTTTGCACGCAAGCCAGGCCTGGCGAAACATTTGATATTTATTGGTTTGCATTAATGGTATTGGCCTAATGACTCAACAGCGCCCCCCAGAAGACCTCTAGCCTCAAGCCCCACAACACGGTTTCACGTACATGCACGGAAATCAGTACACACCTGTATCATGTCGCAACTTAAAGAAGTCTCCTGGCGCCATGGCCGAAACCGAACAGGAAGTCGGCCATTTTGAATGAATCGTGTAATTTTGCAGCCAATTTTTGCCATTTCTTCGACCGCTTCTTCGCCCGAACCCGTGCACCCAGGTGTGTTATACATCAAAATGTGCGTCTCGAACCTGCGACGATGTGCATTACTTTTCTCAGTGAAAAGCGTTTACCGCGGAGACAATAGACGCCAAAAAGCGCGCCCGCCTTCATCTGATTGGTCCATATTTGATAGTCCCTATTTTCTGGTATAACATTTGAACGGGTTGTGATACAGACATGTGGGTGGTGTCATTGGATTTGGTTTAGAATCCTTAACCTTCATTGGTGTAAATTAGCTCTGCCTCTTCTTCTGATTGGTCGATATTTCATAGTTCCTATTTTCTGCCATAACTTTTGAATGGTTTGACATAGAGAGTCGTGGATGGTGTCATTTCTGATATGCTAAAGTTATGATGATAAGTTGAGTTTTATGTGCACAGCAAAGGCACTTTTTATAGTATTATTGACCTAGGAATGTGGGGGGAACCCAGGGGGTGGGGCGCTGGCCATGAGTGTGAGGGCCCGTTCATCGCTGCTTGCAGCTTTATTTATTACTTCCAATCGGCCGATCAACACTCCTATCCAGTAGGTAGCAGAAATGTACCTACAGTATAAGCTATGTGCAAGCTGTCATTTAACCTCCCAAAAAGTAGAGGATTACATTTTACTTAAATTTGAAAGCCTTTTAAACTGTAAACTTGCTCGCACTCGAATTCAAGCCAATAAAAATATTCTGGTTTACCTTACCTAGAAAGAAACAGCCCTATACCTGTTAGTCTTTGAGCCATAGTATTTTAGAGAATGCATGGCTGTCTTTGTATCTATAAGATATGTAACAATTCTGTTTTCAAGCTGCATGAAACATTTGTGGTGGGGATCATCCTTTCACTCATCTGCCTCTGGTTTTCCTTTACATCACTTCCCTCTAAGGAAATACTTCCCTGCGGTCAAGCCCGTGGACGGGTGTTGCCTGCTGGAAAGAAACTGTACAAGACTCAGCAACGCGGGCTTCAAAGATGATAGTCTGTGCACACCAAAGACCCTGGTCTCATCTATTCAGCTACTGAGAACAGGAGTGACTGAACAGCTGCTAGATATTAGCAAATGGAGGGGTGCACATGCTTGCAAGCATGTGTTTTTTAAATGTATTAAAATGTTTCTGGTCAAACATTCACTTAACTAAAATACTGCTAGGACATAACTGCTGCCCATGAAGTGGGAATAAAACCCCTACATTCTCATGGATTGTAAGGAGCAATGTTTCTAAAAAAATTCAAAGTTTTTGGGCAACAGTATATTTAGGTGTGCATTCATTCTGTTGCCCTCAATAGAAACTGACAATGGTGGCATAAATGCATCCCCCTTTCCATATTGTTAACTGACTGGGAAAAATATGATAACACTAAAACCGATCAAATTCCCATAAACTCTTCACTATTGGATAATGTCTATGCAAAAATTTCAGAGATCACAATGCCACCTTGTGGAACAGGAGAACATTACAGCTGAAATCCTCAGTGCTTGTCATGGCATCAGCAGTGGCAGAGTCCACAAGGCCAACCTTGAGGGCTGCCACTAACCATTATTTTCTTGTCCATTAATCTATCGATTATTTCTTCGATTAATCTAACGATTACATTTTTTATATTAATCTTATGATTTTTTTCTTCCATTTTTTGACACATCTTTCTATTAAATGCCAACAAATAATCCATTTTACCATTCTCACAATTTTTTACTTTTGAAAAAATAAAATTAATTTCATACATAAACCAAAGCAAAATTGTCATAGGGCATTATTTGGTTTAATCAGAACACTCTCCATAAATCTAAAATAACTATTTTAGAGTCCAAAAAGTGCAAACACTGTTTAAGACATCACTTTGTGTAAAAGTCCATAATTCTAACATAAATTCTGCCCAATGTCGTAAGTCTCAATGGCTTTCCATCACCAGCAATAATCACTGCACAGTTCACATTGAATGGGTTACTTTTTAATCTTAAATTATCTTTTACCAGGTGATAGCACACACTCCCCCGACAACATAGCTCCTACGATCATTCGGCAACACAAACCCCTCCGCCACAAGGTGGTGGTTCAAGAAGGTGACTTGCACAGGAAATCAAACTACATTTAATGCATTTGTCTTTTGTAAAGGTTTGAGAACCTCAGGATGTTTTCTTTTGAGATGCCCAGGCATTGGCAGTTGATACAATTTAGATTTACCGAGCATATGGGACCAGTTTGTGGGGTTTCCTCCTTGAAAATTCCCAAACTTGATGCTCAAAAATCCAGTTATAGGGAGAAGTTCATTTGATTAATGTATGCTACTTGTATTTGCCATAGGGAACTACCTAGTTTAGACTGGTGTATATCGGGAAACGAGATGAATTATAGATGCCTTGCACATTAAGGTCAAGCCCATTATAGCTTTAAACCAAGTCTCTTTAGACTCACATTATGCAATCCACTAGGCAAGTTCATGTAGTCGATTACATAATTGACCAACCTTCTCTACATTTGGGCCAGCGAAGCCCAGATCACTGCTAAATTTTTTACAAGACTTCAGGACCAAGTCTGATTCTTTGTGGGCAGGCGCACACACACAATTTGCAGGGTTACTTAAGAGTTAGCACCGAATATCAGCTCAAAAGGCTTAGACCAATGACAAGTTATAACAAATCAGGTTTTATTGAATCACAACTTCAGCCAGAAATCTCTTCAGCACCCTGCTTTCATCTGGCTGTGGGGTGGGAGTGGTTTGCCCAGGTGGATGCCCACCGTCAGCCCAAACTCCTTGCCGTCATGCTCCTTGTGTACATCAGGCTTCAGCTGGAAAGACTTGTCATCAAAGCAGTCCAAGGAGATGACGGACAGAGGCTTCTCCTCCAGGAGACCTTGCAGCCGTGTGCGCCAGCCCTCCAGCATGCAGCTGCGGGCTTCAGGAGTAGCACAAGAAGGAGCCCAGAAGACCTGAGGGGCCACAACCTGGAAGCCACAGTAGTGCAGGATCCCATTCTGCACAGAAATTAACATGCAGGATTAGTCATATGATGATCTGCAAGAAGTCCAGAACATTCCCCATTTGTACCTGTAGTGGCCAGAGTGTGACGTTCATGTCTCCATTAATCCCAGTTGAGCTGAACATGGATTCAAGAGACCCAGTGGTGAAGGACAACATGGCCTTCTTGTCCTGCAAGGAGTAGAGTTCAGCACAGAAATACCAAGGCTAATTTAAACCCCAGTTCAAGCCTTACCTTGAAGACTCCCTGGCTGTAGCGCTTCTCTTTTGAAAAAGCAAAGCCGCTTGTGAGCACACGATCAATCCAGCCCTTCATGATTGCAGGAACACTGAACCAGTACATGGGGAACTGGAGAGAAAAGTTCTAGTTAGTACAACACGGGGGTTTACTTCATTGGGTAGACATGACTGACACCCAGATTACCTGCAAGATAATAAGGTCTGCCTCAGTCAGTTTAGATTGCTCCTTAGTGATGTCATCTGACAGCTTCCCTTCCTCATATGCCAGTCTGGTCTCCTCCAGATAACGGAAGTTTTCAGCATTCTTCACATCTCCTGAAATAGTGGATGGGTTCATTAGGGCTTGAGAGTAAGATTAATAGACCTTTTTAGTCCTGTTGGTTTGTCATGTACCTTTGATGTCCTCTGCAGTAGCAGTGGCTTTAAAATTCATGGCATACAGGTCAGATACCTCTACTGTGCAGCCCTGAGCAGTCAAGACCTCCACAGCAGCAGTTTTAGCTGCAGCATTGAATGAAGCAGAGCTCTGATGAGCGTACACGATCAACACTTTCTTTGCTGCAAAGACAGGAAATGAGATGGATTTAGTGGCCATCACATTAAAACAAAGCCAAAGATCCAGTAAAATAGAAACGACTATTCATAAATTACAAGTGTTCAACAAGAATTACAAGACAATCCCTTACCCATTCTGAAGGAGCCTGTGACTGATGAACTTGACAAACAGCACTAAATAAAATGCTGCTCATGCTGGATCAAAGCTTAGTGGTCTGTATTTATACATCCTTCTTGCACAACAACTCTCAGGTGCTGTCAATCAGCAATTAAGTTCACCAATCAATCCATTCCCATTGAGAAGCATTTCTAAGGTATTTTCTTCTGACCTTTGAATAAAATGGAAATACATTTTCAACTGTAGTTTTGCTCGTACTCAAGAACGTGTTTGATTTTTTTTTCTTCTCCTACTTAAGTCTGCGCAGAAAGACACAGCCCTGCGTGTCTCCGTTAGTCTTCCAGCAATAATCTGTGAACATTTTAAATAATGTATGACAGCCTTTGTGTGCATCTAAGATGTGTAAAAAACTGCGTGTGTGTTTTCCAGCCACATGAAATACTTGTGGTGGGATAATCCTTTCACTGTACCGCTTCTGGTTCTTCCTGACATTACTTCCCTCACAGGAAGTGGTTTCCTGCGGTCAAGCCCGTTGGGAAAAAAACTGTACGAGACGCAGCAAAGCGGGCTTCAAAGACGATAGTTGGTGCGCACTAAAGACCGGCCTTTCATCAACTCATCTATTGAGAACTGGAGTGACTGAGCAGCTGCTAGATATTAACAAACAGAAGGGAGCACATGCATGCAAGCAGGCTTCTTTTTTTCTCTTGGCCAAGCATTAGCTTGATTTGAGTAAAACCCAGATTTTAATTTGTGGGAAAATAGTAATTCTGTTGTTAATGAAGTTGTTTTAAATCTTATATCTGAAGCCCTTTTGTCATAGGCTACCAGGTTGATGGTCTTCCCTCTAGTTCATGTTGAGCCTCTCGGCTGCATCCTCTTTTGTTGTGACAGAGAGGGATCATGTTGCAGGAGTGGTTCAGTTTTTATGGTTTCTCATAAACACACCAACACAGTTTAAGAGGTGGTGTTTCAAGATTCTGGGTTATGCTTCCAAGCGTGTTTGGGTGGATCACTACCATGCCGATGCACGCTGCAAGTATTTCAAGTAGTTTGGAGTCTGCACACCGTTTAAACCAGGGGTCACCAACTATATTTGTCAGAGGGCCAGAATTTTACTGGACAGTCACCTTGGGAGCCGGACCCTCAAATAAAAATTAAATTTTGGCATAACATTATAGTTTGATGTTTATTGTTTATATTTTTCTTTCATTTCATTACAAAGCAGAAGGCATTTTTAGCCTTTATGAGACAGTCTCCTATCACCTATACCACATTCATCCAACAGGAGTGATAGAGATATTTTGCCTCAACTCAATTAAGTCAAATTTATTTATAGAGCACTTGAAAAACAAACACCACCAAAGTGATAGGAAAAGGCCTCTTAACAGGTAAAATGGCACTCTCAAAGGCCATGAAAGGAAAAGTTGATGTGGAAAACAGATCCTTTAACGATGACTGGACTGAAAGTACGCATTTATCATGCCAACTTTCCGAAATGCATCACCTGTATGCCTCATTTGCAACGAAACTGTTGCTGTTGCAAAAGAATATAATCTGTGCCGTCACCACAACACTAAACATACAATTTTCAAGGATTCATATCCTGAGCTGTCAGAGGCTCCTCAGAGAAAAATCAAGTTGCGGGCCGGATTGGACAGTTCGGCGGGCCGGACTCGGATGATCACTGGTTTAAACGGTTTATCAGCACCGGGTATACCCAGCGAAAATACACTGAGACAAGCGGAAGTTTAAAATGGATTCAGAGGCCATTAAATGTGCATTTCAAGCTATACTTTACCTCGTAGGGATTATTTGTAACTTTGTAAATTCCTTGTAGAAGATTTATCAGGTTGACTATTGGCATCATACACAGTGATCACATCTGACAGATTGTTTCTGTATGAAGCCTCCTTTTACCAGCACTTTTTTCTCTCCATTTTAATGACATGTCATTTTCAACTGGCTGACACCAGCAGAAAGAAAGCAGTCACACTCATTTCTACACGTGTCAAGTACAGAGCACGTGCTTATACTTTCACCTCACAATAAAAATAGAAATAACGGGTGATTCCACTTTGAAGCGCTCCATAAATATGAGCATTGTAGAGTGAAGGACATGAAAATTTGGATGCATGCGACTTAAACAATGGTCTTGAGTTTTTAATCACAACATGTGAGAAAATTACCATCCCAGTAAGGTGAAGACAGCCTGTGGCATGAATTCACCCATTTTTAATGTTTAACTCTCTCAAATAGAAAGTTAGCAGACAGAATTTATTTTTTTCTCCTCAGTCAGCCTTCTTAAAAACAACAGAGAGGCTCTGTGCTCGTGGAAGCAGCGCACAGACATTACTGTAGTTTTTCTCCACTGCAGAGTACAGTTGAAGTAAAGTATCTCTGCTGCAGGAGTGGGACCTCACTACTTCAAAATATGGGGATTTTTATCGTGAAAGTGGTTTACTCCAGATGTACCTTCCTACCACTGTAGGAATGTGCCATGTCTGAATCAGATCAGTCAGATAACCATATGAATTAAGTTACAACAGATGGTGAATATGGCTTTCCCAAATGATTTCATATTTTGGGCAAAAAGCTTAAGAATCCTGTAGTAAAAAATACATGGCAAAACTAGTTTCTCCCTTGTAAAATTTGACACACTTCATTAGCATTTTTCCATGTCAGTCAGGATCAGTGAAAAAGTGGCTTACAATGCCATCATGTGGCATTACTTGTAAAATTCAAGTCCAACTATCAGTTTTTTTGACAAACCTAAAGCCAAAACACTTGCGTCGTCTGGTAGCTACTCCTACATGTGCCCGAACAGTGTTATACAAGTCAATGGACCTGCAGGTTATTGTGAAACCTTGCTATTGCGAGGTGAATTTAGCAGAAAGCCAACAATACACCAAGTCATGGTTCAAATTGCCCCAATACCTTTACACACAAATTTGCATGTTGTGACATTAGACTAGTGTTTTGATCAACTTTTAACGTTTGATGCAATTATGAACCAAGCTGCATGTGCTTGCCATAGCAAGACTGAAGCTTAATTTTTAGGTGTAGGGTTAAAGAAAGCTTCAAAGGTTCACACACCAAGAAGTGGAAGAATCACCAAAAACCACAGAGCAGCCTTTATTGAATCAAGGTGAGGTAAACAGGTCTTCAGCACCATGCTTTCATCTGGCTGTAGGGTGGGAGTGGGTTGCCCACCCTCAGCACAAACTCCATGCCTTCAGGCTCCTTGTGCACATCAAGCTTCAGCTGAAAAGCCCTATCAGCAAAGCAGTCCAAAGGAAGGAAGGACAGAAGCTTCTCCTCCAGGAGACCTTGCAGCCGTGTGCGCCAGCCCTCCAGCATGCAGCTGCGGGCTTCAGGAGTAGCACAAGAAGGAGCCCAGAAGACCTGAGGGGCTACAACCTGGAAGCCACAGTAGTGCAGGATCCCATTCTGTGTAGAAATTAACATGCAGGTTTAGTCATGTGATGATCTGCAGGAAGTCCAGAACATTTCACATTTCTACCTTTACTGGGCACATTGTGACATTTGTACAGTGTAATATAAATTTGTATATTATAAAGATTCATACCATTTGGGAAAATCATTAGATCTGCTGAGCATTAAAGGATAATAGACTCAAAGAAGTGGTTTGACAATAAGTTAGTACTCAGTTCAAAGAAAAAATAAAGTTTATATTCAGTAAATGTCATCAATAAGCAAGTAAACTAATGATTGATGATGCTGAAATGTAAATAGTAAATAAAGTTTTTGGATGTGACCATTGATCATAAATTGAGTCGGAAGACATTTAAAACTACTGAAATATTACAGATCAAATACATTTTAAATCAATAGTCATGTATTCTGTTTCCTCATTGTCTACAAACATGAACTGTTTACAGATATAGGGGAAACAAAACAAAGTCAATCAATTGGGATGCCAAAAAAAAGAACAAAATTGTGAATCAGCCAATCCAAAATGTATTAATCCACACACTTCAGAATATTTGGTTGATGAAAAACTTCAAATAATCTAAGTTGCTTCCCTGTACTCTGACACTTGAAGTCAGCATGAGCTCAGGAACAAAACTTTTCAAAAGCACCATTGAGTGAATTTATGCCACAAATGAGAAAAAAAAATAAAAAAAATTCCATGACAGTATTCAACTGAATCTTTAGTTTTTGTGCAATGCTAAAACTTAATCTCAGCTGTGAGCACTTGTGGGAAACCCTCAGCTTTTGCTCTTAATTTTTCTAAAATGCAATTCTTTGTATCAAGCGTGGCTAAAATGGCCAGAAGGTGAAAGCCATGGATGCATCATTTTTATGAATATCGATCATGTGAACAAATGACTTACTTGACTTAAGCCCTTTGCTCCTCTAGGGTGCATAGGCCGTTGACAAATGTCCTCCATTTCACTCTGCTTTTAGCCGTTCTTTTCGAGATCTCCCCAGTTGAGGCCGCTTTCTGCCTCAGTGCTTCTTCAGCTGTTCCTGGGGCGACCTCGTTTCCTCTTTCCTTGGGGGCTCCACTTCAACGCTTGTCTGGTGGCGTTTGTCGCCGGTTTTCTGAGGGTGTGACCAATCCAATTCCTCTTCTGGATTTGTAGGTCAATGGGATCCTGTCTTGTTCTTTTCCGTTTAACTTTTTTCCCCCTCCCTGCATTTGTTCATGTGGAAAACACATGTGAACAAATTCAGGGAGGGGAAAAAAAAAAAAAAAAAAAAATTAAACGTTTGAACTATCCCAAAATTACAGCGTCATGGCTGTAGTTTAGCATAGCCCCCTCTTGCATTGAAGGTCAAAACTGGGGTTCAAGCTGACAGCATTTGAATCTGAGCCATTCCAGAAGACATAGTGGCCACAAAATAGACAAATCTGTACAGTATATACTGTAGCACACCCAATGCTAAACTGACCAGTCACTCCAGATAAACTGTTTTCAGAGCCCAGATTTAACATTAATGGTTTAAGCAAGAAGATCCCTTTGTAAGAAACTGCTAGATTGGCAACCATATGGTAGCTATGGCAGAAGAGTCACTCAACTACAGAGTCATAGGGCAGCAGCTTTTATTCAAACATGACAATGATTTCCTCAGCACCCTGCTTTCATCTGGCTGTGGGGTGGGAGCGGTTTGCCCAGGTGGATGCCCACCGTCAGCCCAAACTCCTTGCCGTCATGCTCCTTGTGCACATCAGGCTTCAGCTGGAAAGCCTTGTCATCAAAGCAGTCCAAGGAGATGAAGGACAGAGGTTTCTCCTCCAGGAGACCTTGCAGCCGTGTGCGCCAGCCCTCCAGCATGCAGCTGCGGGCTTCAGGAGTAGCACAAGAAGGAGCCCAGAAGACCTGAGGGGCCACAACCTGGAAGCCACAGTAGTGCAGGATCCCATTCTGCACAGAAGTGAACATGCAGGTTTAATCATGTGATGATCTGCAAGAAGAACAGAACATTCCACATTTGTACCTGTAGTGGCCAGAGTGTGACGTTCATGTCTCCATTAATCCCAGTTGAGCTGAACATGGATTCAAGAGACCCAGTGGTGAAGGACAACATGGCCTTCTTGTCCTGCAAGGAGTACAGTTCAGCACAGGAATACCAAAGCTAGTTTAACCCCAGTTCAAGCCTTACCTTGAAGACTCCCTGGCTGTAGCGCTTCTCTTTTGAAAAAGCAAAGCCGCTTGTGAGCACACGATCAATCCAGCCCTTCATGATTGCAGGAACACTGAACCAGTACATGGGGAACTGGAGAGGAGCTTTAGTTAGTACAACACTGGAAGGGGGCACACTATAGCTTGGCTATCATGTTCTACCTGAAAGATAACGAGGTCTGCCTCCGTGAGCTTGGATTGCTCCTTGGTGATGTCCTCAGAGAGCCTTCCTTCTTCCCACGCCAGTCTGGTTTCCTCCAGATAACGGAAGTTTTCAGCATTCTTCACATCACCTGACATGGTGAGACTTTGTTAGAGTCAAGTGGATGAAACAGCCCTTTAATGCATGTGTGGGATGGTCTACCTTTGATGTCCTCTGCAGTAGCAGTGGCTTTAAAGTTCATGGCATACAGGTCAGATACCTCTACTGTGCAGCCCTGAGCAGTCAAGACCTCCACAGCAGCAGTTTTAGCTGCAGCATTGAATGAAGCAGAGCTCTGATGAGCGTACACGATCAACACTTTCTTTGCTGTTGAGAAAGAAAGTGGGCATTAGATTAGAAACAAAAGACACCATGCAGCCACTGACCATGTTAAAAGTAAGATTAGAAAACAAACCCATGCTGAATCAGCCACTGAACTGAAAGAGACACTTTAGAAATAACTGCCTAAACAAAAGAAAAAGGTGACTCACACTAGACAAGAGCTCAGCCTGGTGCTTTTATACACCCATGTATCTCAAACTTACTCAGCTGCTGTCAATTAGTAATCAGGGAAATTCAGTCTGTTGTCATCAGGGGATTATCCATCAGATATCTCATAAGCTCTTTAAGTGAGATGAGAGACATCAAGACTTAGCTGCTTTTCTATCCCTACGAAACTCTTTCTTATTCTGTCTCCTATTTTATTTGTGTGTTGTTTTTTTAGTTCTGTATTTGAAGAAGCACGGACGAGCTCGCGTTTGAAGGCATAATCTGGCACAAGGTTGGAGAAGCGAGCAGCTTCAGTATCGATACACTTTTATTATGTTTTTATTTCTTTACATATTCATACGGATTCCACACACATGCAATGTATGTGATATTATTACCTGTATGTTTTAATTGTTTTAATAATATACATTTATTACATTAATCAAGCCTCAAAAGCCAATTCTGATAACCAGTCTTTTTTTGTCTTTGTTTTGTTTCTTTTTGATATATATATATATATATATATATATATATATATATATATATATATATATATATATATATATATATTTTTTTTTTTTTTTTTTTTTTTTTTTTTTTTTCCAATACTGGACTTTTTATTTTTCATTCCAATGTATATAGCCACTGTTTATATTTTGTAATTTATATACTTATTACTTTTTTTAGCCTTTGTGTGTGTTGAGTGTACTGCTGCTGCACAAAGCGAATTTCCCCGTTGAGGGAGAAATAAAGGACAATCTAATCTAATCTAATCTAATCTAATCTAATCTAATGTAATATTAGAGTTTCTTTTCTTTTTTTTATTCTTTATTCATCAACTTTAACAATTGTGATGGGTACAAATCACATGCACCAACCTGTGCACAAAATTATTTTCACATGAAGAACAATTTCCCATAAAAAATAAATAAATAAAAAGATCTTTATTAATGAATTAGATTTAAAAAAATGGGAACGCACCATCTTTAATTTTTTTGGCTCAAAATTAAATTTAACTTTTAAATTTTTATATATGCATCTCATTAAAACGAGTCTAAACTTACTTCAGTAAAAACATGTTGGGTTCTACGTGCCAGGGCGTAAAAGCCAGTATCTGTGATACAGGAAGCAGCATGGGTGACTTGTATGTGTGTGAAACCTTTGTGATAGCACTGATGCAGAAGCCTATTTTAAAAATTCAGAGTGACATTTGCTTCTGTCAAGGTCTTTGTCCAAGAGGTCTGATGTTGTTTCACTGAACAATGTCTCATAGATATCATCCATGTCATTTAAAGGTTGAACATAACTCAAAGGTTGGTTGCAGCCCGGATATATATAAAATATGTATAACTTGCACAGCACTTCATGAAAAGGAAAATGACGGGTTACAAACGTGTCATCTGGATAAACTGAAAGGATACAGATTATTCTTGCAAAACCACAACAACTAGTATCAGCACTTCCCACAAAAGGAAAAGGGAAGTTGTGCTGTGACACAGGATTTCCACTTTCAGCCTATTCAGTTAGAGAGAAAGTGGACAGAAAATCACAGCTCATTCTTGCATGTTAACACACCCCCCCCCCCCCCCCTCATTTTTTGGGAGAAATGACTTCCCATTCATTACCAGCAGATGGCGACAGTGTATAAACTGTTGAAGCCAGAAGTTTATGGTTTTATCATATTATGTTAGTTTCCAAAGAGTGTTAGAGCCGCCCAGAAGGTGGAATGTGGATTATGGCTGTTTACACATTTACTGACCATCATTGTAAATATGCAAATGTAAAACATTTGAGAGATAAATCTTGATCTAATTACTGGGATGGCCAGTAGACTGAATATACGGTGACACTGTCGCTTTTAGAAAGTGGTTGGTGTATTTGGGGGAGTGGTAGTCTAGTGGTAGTCTAGAGAGGTGGGCTTGGGTCTGGACGACCCAGGTTCAAGCCCTGGAGTGGCAACCAAGATAAACCACAGATAAGCCCCTGAGCAAGGCCCTCAACCCTAATTACTCTGGATAAAATCATCTGATAAATGACAATAGTAGTAGTATCAATGTACAGCAGATTCAAAGGGAAGCATAATCAATTTCTTCTGTTTATCTGTGATTTATTTCAAGACATTAATCCTTACTCTCACCTTATATTTTATATATGTATAGTCTTCTTTTTTTTCTGCAGCACATAACATTTGAGACAAGTCAACAAAAACAGGTGGGTTCCTCAGTTAAATATGCAAAAGCAACTATGTCAAAACTGTAATTATAAAGGAATGTTACCTATTGACTTGATTTAACTGCAGTAATTAGATATAAACACAATTGCATGGTGATGGTATTGTCAGTTCCACAGTAGCTGAAGTAAATACAGCAGAGTACAAAACTGCAACTGATGTTAAAATGATGTTTCTTCAAAGTTAATTATATAGCGTTTCCAAATCTGAAAAGACACATAAAGCTCTCATTCATCATTACCCAACAGAAACTGAACATGGACTAATTCTGGGCTTCTCTCTTAAACTATAGTTGCTTTTACAGTAAGATGCTTAGGTTAAATCAACCTACGCGTGGTTTAATTTTCAGTAAAGTACACAGTTTCTGTCCATAGTTCTGTTTTAGGTATTAAAAGGTAAGGCATGTAATATCGCAGATACTATTAACAAATAGAGTCTGTCACTTTTTGCATTTTTGACTGATAGTTGTTGACGCATGTAACCAACCACATATCACATTGAACAGTAGATATAGTGCTAAAAACTCTTATCATAACTAAAAAAAACTAGCTTTTCTTAATGAAGAGTTATATTCTGAAATATTTGATCAGAGAAATATGATCTTTGTTGCAATTTTCCCTCCAAAGACATTTTGTATGTCTTTGTCTTTATTAGGATTAATGTTAATGTGTCCCAAAAAAACGTAATGTGTTCCAAAGCAACCCCGATAAATTGTTTTAGATATCCAAAACTGCACCCTGTAGGATGAGATGTGTAGACATTTTATCGGAGGATGGACAATTACAATTGCAGTTTATAATTCCCAGTGTTTTTCTCAGTTTACATATAAGTTGGGTCTTGCTGCTCTCACCGCCAGCTGTTGAGAGTTTTACAGCAACAAATGATACTAAAAGATGCACAGAGAAGAAAAACATGCTGCAATAGTGAAACTTTAAATTTGCTATTTGAATACAATCCATCTGCATAAATGCATCACAATGACTCTAAAAATAAGTCATTTGTGTCTTCTTGGGTGTCAATCAAAGCTGCTGAAAAACCTCAGTCCCACAGTTACCATGGTGACTAAGCTTATTTTTTAATGTCAGCAAATTCCAAATCCACAGAAACAAAATATGATAAAGCTGTTACCTGGAAAGAGAGGATTAACTGAGAAGGTGATAAATAAGGTATTATATCAAGATTCACTTCAGTTCATTTAACTTGACAGTCTTTGGTTCATTGGTAATGCACTTGCAACACAGAAGATGACACATGCATGTAAAACAAAGTAACAGTGATGGGGACAATATGGAGATTGGTTATTTGGATTGCAGTGTATGTAAATGCGAACAAGTTTCTGCCATTCAACTGCAGGCAACGTGCACATTTTGGGCACAACATTTGAATTATAGGATGTATTTGTGTGTGTGTGTGTGTGTGTGTGTGTGTGTGTGTGTGTGTGTGTGTGTGTGTGTGTGTGTGTGTGTGTGTGTGTGTGTGTGTGTGTGTGTGTGTGTGTGTGTGTGTGTGTGTGTGTGTGTGTGTGTGTGTGTGTGTGTGTGTGTGTTTGAGAGAGTGGGAGAGAATATGCAAACATTCTATGCACAAAGCTACATACGAGGATGTGCAGCTTGTGCCTCTGTTTGTCATGCAGATGGTGTCTAGACAAAAACAGATGATGAGTTTAACCCAGAAAACTCTAGCAAAAAAAAGAAAAGAAAAGAAAGGGGTAATACAATTTAAAAGAATAAGGTGGAGTCCTCAAAAACAAGACATCTGGCATCTTTTAGACAATTGACATTGATTCAGGACCTTTCTATCTTTGCTGTCTGCAATAAAGAAATAATTAAAAAAAAAAAAAGGGTGTCAGTAAAGGTGTTTAAATAATAGGCTAAAGTTCAGAAAAATATTGGGAGATCTGTTGTTTCCTCCGCAATAACTTAGATTGTTTTCTTTTTATTATTATTATAGATGGGATCCTCATCTTAATACTGGCTGTCCAAAATCTAATCTGTCAAACAGTGAGCCTAATACTTCTTCTATGATAAAAGTAGATTTGGTCGACAGCTGGCTTCTGGTTTGGCAGACGGATTTTTTCTTTCATTATGAAATGTAGGATTCAACTTTAACTTTAATAATCCCCAAAGGGGAAACTTCATTGCCACCATGGCCACAACAATACAACATAAAACAATCAACAATACACATTAACATGTCTCCACCTAGGGACAGCAGTGGATCAATACAACAAAACAATAACCAGAAAATGACACCCCCCCCCCCCCCCCCCCCCCCCCCCAAAAAAAAAAAGGGAGATAAAAGAAAAAGAATACAAATCCATTTAAAAGTGCAATGTGCAAGACAAGTATAGCAGCAAATTAAAAAGCAAATCAAATGTATTCCTGAACAATGTCTACTTACAAACAATCACGTTTCACCTGCTGATATTAAAAGTGAGATGGAAATGCTGAGTTAGTCTTCATTTTGCATTAGTTTTATTGGGAGATGCGGGGTCTCACATATAGCCTGGGTATCATTCTCATTCAGACAGGCAAGGCTCAATGAAAATAAATGCATCCAGGTCAATCTGGTGCTGTTGCCCAAGGAGGTGCTCGTTTAATAACTAAGTGGATCAATGAAAGTGGAGAACAGAAAGTAAGTGATATTTTAACTATTACTTTATTTCCTACCTTCTGCACTGATTTAACCATTGAGTTAGGTTGTTTTTTTTCTCTGAGTGAGGTTGACTGAAAATTCATAGTTTATAACGTGCACTTTATCAAATATAAAACGTTTTTAAAAAGAGAATTAAAAAAACGTCTTATTGCGTGTCCTTACTTAAAGTCATATCCCTTTAACAGCAGAAGGTTGTGTTTAAAAAAAAAAGCCTAGTAATTCAGCTTTGCTTGTTTTAGACATCTTATTATCGTGCTGTCTTCATTTCCTTTCAGCACCTCGGACAGTGTCCCCCACGTCAAGCAGCAGCATCTCCTGTCCACCGAGGGGCAGCACGACTCTCACTTTTGAGAAGTTGTGATTTCACTTTTTTGAAATTTTGAGTGTCTTGCCAGTTTGGACACAGAGATCTTTACGCTGGAGCCTGTGTCGGCCGCACTCGTGGACAGTAAGATCGGAGCGCGCTGCTGTTAAGACAAGAGACGCAAGGAGCAATAGATGATAATGACTCCAGGGACCGGGGGCGTGTTGTGGCCTTCAACTTCGCTTTTGGGGAGCTACAAAAACCTGACGTTTCCACCTGACAAAAGTTGTCCAAGATTGAAGCAAAACAGACACATTTGGGGATTTCCATGTAAGGATGCCTTTGAACTGAAGCATTACTCCATAAAGCTTGTGTAGCTTTTAAATAATGGCATTTATTACATTACAGTGAGTCATACTATCTTCATGTATCTTCTGTTTGTTTTATGCACTTAAAATAAGTTTTATATTAGCAGAAAAGAACATAGTAAAAGTTAGATTTAGAAAATTGCTTATGGTTTCTGAGCAGCGGTATAGTTTCATTCAAAGAAAGAGCACCAATCCTTTATTTCTGAGAACACTGATGGAAAAGTGCTGGGAAGGTAGAAGCTTATGGGCAGAAATATGTGCCACTAGAAACTGAATTTGAATCATTTATATTTGAATTTGAATTGCTCAACTTGAATAATTGCATTAAAAAACTGAATCTGAATCACATAATTTGAATTTGTATTGTTTAATTTGAATCATTGCATTGAAAAACTTAATCTACATTCCGAAAAACTGAATCTACATTCAGCTCTCACAATTCAAATTCAGTTCTTGAAATTCAATTTCAAGTCTACTGTGCCAGACATCCGGGTCTTCTGGAGGAACAGCAATCGAGTGCAGATACAAAGAACTCTGGTATCAGTCACGTGACGTTTTTTGTTGTCAGCGCCATCTGGAGGACCGACCGAGGACATTCCAGCCCCCGGGTCTCGCACTCCGCAGCACGCCGATTTTTCCCAGTGGCCAGCCGCGGTACTGCAACAAAAAATCCCATGTGGCCCAGAAAGCTTTTTTCCCATAGAACGCAATAGTAAAAGAGAAGCCTCTAAAACTGTTCACAGGAAACTCCAGCTGTAATCACTGTCAATTACTAATCTTTGTATTATATATTTTTAAGTCATGGACTTTATACATTTACATTTATACATTAATTGTTTTTTTAAAATGTTTTTGTTGTCGTTTTTTTTTATTGTATGACTGCACTGTACTGTATTTTTATGTTCAGGACCCCAGGAAGACTAGAGGCACATTTGTGTGCTTCTAATGGGGATCCTTAAATAAACTAAACTAAACTAAACTAAACTATACATACCCATACCTGCCAACATTGGGCTGTGAAAAAGAGGGAGATTTTCTGGGGTAGCGGTTGGAATGCTCCACTCACAACATCCCTGCCCTGATAGAAACAAGGTGACTTTTAATTAGCTTTAAATCCATAGCTACAATGAAATGTGTTAAAATGTATCTCCCAAAATGACTCTACAGCCTTTTTGGAGCCAAAATGTTTAATATTAATAACAATAAAATACAATTGTACATACAATGATAACAAAAAACAATGCTGTCATCTGACAGCTCAGGTGAAGAACCGGTAGCCTGGAAAACAGAGGAAGTTGTTGTTGTTGATGTTGTTGATGTTGATGACAAAAAGTGTTTTTTGCACCTTTTGAAAAAGCAGGATAAATGGCCACACAGAAAACCCCATTGAGTATGGATAATTCTACTCTTTGCGCACTCCTTTCTTGCAAGATAAACCATACCAGCCCTGGCCACAAGTGTGTTCCCTCCAAGAAAGTGATTGAAGCTGCAAAGTCTGAAACTACAATTACAACAGGTCCTTGGGGGACAAAGGGAACCTGGAAAACTGAAGTCCTGGACACACACACACACACACACACACACACAGACACAGACACAGACACACACACACACACACACACACACACACACACACACACACACACACACACACACACACACACACACACACACAGACAGACAGACAGACAGACAGACAGATCACCACCACCTCAGTGCATGATTCAGTATGTGTGTGGTTTAGAAGATGACATTATTGACAGCATTGTTTTTATATTAAACATATTTGGCTCCAAAAAGGCTGTAGAGTCATTTTGGGAGGTACATTTTAGCACATTTCATTGTAGCTATGGATTTAAAGCTCATTAAAAGTCGTCTTGTTTATATCAGGGCGGGGATGTTGTGAGTGGAGCATTCCAACCGCTACCCCAGATAATCTCCCTCTTTTTCACAGCCCAATGTTGGCAGGTATGGGTATGTATAAAGTCCATGACTTAAAAATATATAATACAAAGATTAGTAATTGACAGTGATTACAGCTGGAGTTTCCTGTGAACAGTTTTAGAGGCTTCTCTTTTACTATTGCGTTCTATGGGAAAAAAGCTTTCTGGGCCACATGGGATTTTTTGTTGCAGTACCGCGGTTGGCCACTGGGAAAAATCGGCGTGCTGCGGAGTGCGAGACCCGGGGGCTGGAATGTCCTCGGTCGGTCCTCCAGATGGCGCTGACAACAAAAAACGTCACGTGACTGATACCAGAGTTCTTTGTATCTGCACTCGATTGCTGTTCCTCCAGAAGACCCGGATGTCTGGCACAGTAGACTTGAAATTGAATTTCAAGAACTGAATTTGAATTGTGAGAGCTGAATGTGGATTCAGTTTTTCAATGCAATGATTCAAATTAAACAATACAAATTCAAATTATGTGATTCAGATTCAGTTTTTAATGCAATTATTCAAGTTGAGCAATTCAAATTCAAATATAAATGATTCAAATTCAGTTTCTAGTGGCACATATTTCTGCCCATAGAAGGTGTTGCTCTGCGTCTTTGCAGATTTAGTGAGGGTGCTACGACAGAGTGGCAGGGAGGAATTGAGGTATCATATGATGAAGTCTGGATTACCAGAAAATAGTGTTAGAGTGGTACATGCATGTGGACGGCATGACGGCAGTTGGGTGACCAGGATACACAAATGTTGTAATTTGTTATCTAGGTTGACGGACAAGCTCAGACAGGAGCCTCCGTTGACCGTGAGTGCAGATGACATTTTGATCTGTGGCGAGAGAAGAGAGCAGGTGGAAGAAAACCTGGAGAGGTGAAGATATATGTTAGAGAGAAGAGAAGTAAATGCCAGTCACAACAATGTAGAATACATCTGTGTAAATGAAAGAGAGGTGGAGAAGGTGCAGAAGTAAAAAAAAGTTAGAGGTAGAGAGGTATAGAGGAAAGTGCAGCAGGGTGGAATGATCAGAGAAACGTCGCTGGTGTTATTTGAGTTAGAGGAGTTGCAACGTGGGGAAATAAGGTTTAGAGGGTGATGGTGAGACCGGCGCCACTCCGAGACCTTTAGAAAGCAGCGCTGACCAAGAGACAGGAAGTGGAGCCGGAGATGGCAGAGTTGAGACTTTCCCTGGAAGCATCGAGGATGGGTAGGGTTGAAAACAAGGTTAGAAGGTAGTAAGATGGTGCTGAAGCTGCAAACAGGGGAAAGGGGGAAGACCAAAGGTAATAATGGTAAAAGAGGATATGCACTTGGTTGGTGTGACAGACGAAGATGCAGGAGGTCAGATGGCTGCGGATTATCGGCGGTGACGACCCCTAAAGGCAAAAACTGGATGGAGAAGAATACCAGCAAAAAGACCAATTATTTTAGAATTTCACACACACACACACACACACACACACACACACACACACACACACACACACACACACACACACACACACACACACACACACACACACACACACACACACACACACACACACACACACACACACACACACACACACACACACACACACACAAAACCTAATGGAAAGAAAACTCCCTATTTTTCCTTTAAGTCTTCAAATTTGGAATATTGGTCCTTTTTCTGTCTTTTTATTTATTTATTCAGGTCAGATGATAGAACATTTATGTAACATAAAATGAACATCAGAGAATTTGTAGTTGCGACATTCTGCATCAAAATATTATGAGCTCATGCTGTGGATTTGAAGGCGCGTGTCCTTTTGCTTTCCCTCTCCATCAGTCAAAGGCTGCCTGAGCTCCTGCCATCATCCCTTTATGTGAATCTCTTTGCTGTAATGTGACCCACGGGGCTCGAGGTATTGTCAATGTTCACTCCAGCAGCAAGGACGGCAGCCCTTTGTCTACACACTCCGGGCCTAGGACAGTCAGTATCTCTGTGAATGTAGGAGAAGCCTCAGTCTAAAATCACATCTGAAGATAAATAGGGCAGTAACTACCTGAATGAATATTTTATTCAGCTTGAAGTTTAAGTGCAAAGACAAAGAGTGTTATCGTTTCATTACAGTCACTCACACACCTAGACTTTCTGCTATTTAATATGTGATTATGTTTAATGAAATTACAGCGTTCATATGTAAAAAAAAAAATCTAACATTTCCTTCAATGGTTCAGAAGGATTATTTTAAAGACTTTCCGTTTATTTCTGGCCCTCTTAGCCCAGATTTCCATTTTCAATACTGGTTTAAAGGCACACTATGGAAGTATACCACTCTAGGCCAAGTTGAGACAGCACATCACAAGAAAGGTCACATGGAAGTCCCTGATATATCCCACTATGAAGTGCACAGAAACCCCCTAACATAAAAATGAATATTATTACCTCCAAGCACACTCAACAGCCTAATTGTACTGAAAACAGGAAATATTTGTTACTTTTACTCTTGCTGAGGAAGTAGAGAACATATAGCAAGGCCGTCGTGGACCTCTAACCTCTGTCTCGAGCCCTTTTTTTCCCACAATGGTGCTCTTCGCTCTGTGTTTCTTGGCAGTAGACGTAACCTCTTTCATGTAAGTGTAACATAGTGTTTCCTCACATTTTGTCTCTCTCATCTGGCCAGAGGTACAATGTTGCAAAGCCCTTTATGCTGTTCAAAACCCATTTGCAGCACGAAATGAGCTTTTTGAGTATGAGAGCTTGAGTATTTGTTTATTTGTTTATTTAAAAAGGATCCCCATTAGTCTTCGCCATGGGAAGACTATTCTTCCTGGGGTCCACACATAGACATACAAAAGATAATATAAAAGATGATAATATAATAATAATATAATAACATAACAATAAAGATGACAATAATCCAACTCAAAAAGGGTGAAAAATCTTCACTATAATTCCTGAAATAATAAATTGAACCAAAAATAAAAGATTAAGTAACCAACCATCCACATCCTAAGTAGCATTATTTGCTACTATCACCAGATCTGTTCTGCTTATAAACAAGATAGTTTACACCGACTTTATAATATACTCATCCCTCTATTTATAGAAGTATAAATATATATTACATATCATAATATACTCATACATTATAATATACTCATACTTCTAAACTATATATACACTCATAGCCTACAGAGATTTAGAATATATTTACTATTAAATGTATAATATACATACAATTTGCACAATAATCACAATATATACCTCGGAGAGATCATAACTTCCTTCTGAACTACAGCCTGTTTCAGTCTTCTTTTAAAACCTGACATCTTGTTTATTGCAACTATACATGGGGGGAGATGGTTCCAGTGTGTGACTGCTCTATACATTACTGTTTTTTTCAAAGCAAAGAGTAAAGGGAATATTGAAACGTGTGTTTACAGCATCTCAGAGGGTACAGCATCAACGCTTCCAGCCTTTATAAAATGACATCTCTGGGAGGATAGCCGTGATCACAGCCTAATTGCATACAGGTGTTGCACCGCTATTAACCAAACCCTCCCTCCTACAATCCAATTATGCTAGAGTATTAGCTGGGTTGAGGCTCAAATTAATTACAAAATGGGGACTACGGCACAAACAGAGCCCTTTTACCCGTGTACTCGGTAATTGGTATTATTCAGAGGATTCAAGAAAAATATTTGTTTGATTTTTTTTATGCAACTGAAACAATTAGAATCACTTAATGATGTTTTAAACAAAATTGTAATGTTTTCTGTAAATAGTTGTATCTGTTTTTATTGGGTTCTTGTTAAACATGAACCTTCAAATCACACCTTCTGATATGTAATCAATTCATAAGAAATGTCCCTGTTAGTATATATATATATATATATATATATATATATATATATATATATATATATATAATGTATCTTATATGTTGTTTTTTTATATTGATATATAGATATAATCTTTTTTTTAGCACACACATATATATATATATATATATATATATATATATATATATATATATATATATATATATATATATATATATATATATATATATATATATATATATATATATTACATTTAATAATGTATGTATGTATATACTATATATTTAGTAAATTGGAAACACCCCAAATTTCTCTTAAACGATTTTCTAATTTATTTAAAAAATATGTATCTCTGTGAATTGGGTAATTTTATAAATTTTTCAATTAATTAATTAATTTTTTTGATGTAATTTGTTTAGTTGTATGAAACATTATTATTATTATTATTATTATTATTATTATTATTATTATTATTATTATTATTATTATTATTATTATTATTATTATTATTATTATTATTATTATTATTATTATTATTATTATCATTATCATTATTATTATTATTAGTTTGATTCTGGGGTGCAAAGGTTTCAGAAATGTACGAATCAAATATCTTGATAGATAGATAGATAGATAGATAGATAGATAGATAGATAGATAGATAGATAGATAGATAGATAGATAGATAGATAGATAGATAGATAGATAGATAGATAGATAGATAGATAGATAGATAGATAGATAGATAGATAGATAGATAGATAGATAGATAGATAGATAGATAGAGAGGACTGAAAGTCAACACCAACACACTCGTTAAGGACGACCTCTTGCGGACCACAGAAGAAACAAATCTCATTGGAGCGCAGATGAGAGCGTTGCACATCCACGCTGCCTGCTGCCTCCCTCCCTGGTCCTGCAGCCACAATGGCCTCGCTCGTGTGAGGGTCTGGTGTCTGCAGAGACGCTCCTCCAGCAGCGGCCGCACTGACCAGGACACACACCTGGACCAGGACACGATCCCGAGCCTAAGGTAGGGGAATGGATCTGCAGCGCGCTGCTGTGAGGGGAACACACCCGGACTGGGAGTAGCCTGTTTTTAGGGAAAATGGGGAAAAAAAGGAAGAAAAAAATACAGACGAATTGCAGATGAAGTTATTTGCTGCCGTCGCGTCGTGGATTTTTTTTTTCTATTTTTTTCTGTCTCTTTGCCTTGGAGACAGGTGTGGCCTTATAATGTGTTTTTATTTTAGGCGCAACCATCTTTTTCTTTTTTTTTTCTTTTTTTTTCTACAGTTCAAATGCTTATACATATATTGAACCGTGATCAGAATGAGCAGCATATCTGCAGCGGTTTTAGACCTTGTAGGACGCAGTGGGTGTTCGGGTCTGAAGGCTGGTTTATGGTTCTGCGTTAAATCGACGCAGAACCTACGCCGTAGGCTCTGCGTCGATTTAACGCAGAACCATAAATCAGCCTTCAGTCAGGAGATGCGGCCGCCGCTGCAGGGCGACGCTCCGCATCGCCATCACCAGCAGCATCAGCAAATGTCTGCAGGGCATCACAGCTGGATGAGACGCCGACAAAAACCCCGCTTCACGTGTCTATTCTGGAACTAACAGAGTCCCCGATGCTGCAGAGAGACCTCCGTTCATCATCCATTATTGAGCAGTGCTGACAGACAGGTCCTGTGCAGGAGAGGCAGGACACTGTGAAGTCAGGGAAACTTTTGATAAGATGAGTCATTGCAGGGTGAGGATATCAGTTCCAGCCAGAGAGGATCAAAAGAAAAACATTCTTGGTGGTGCTTTTGCCTTTGTTCTCTTTAAAATCATGTTTTCTGACTGGCTGGACACGATATGAGGGATGTAATGAGACATAGAGCTACCTTGAGGCCAAAGAAGAGCTTGGATGGTGTAACGTGACACATTAAGGTTTACTGAGACAGAAAAGCACTTTAAGTAAGAATGCACTGTAGTAGCATGTCCATAACCCCACACCATCCTTCCCCTTTTTTCTACTGTGCTTTTATTTAGTTCCACATGAGCAACTCCGAAGGGGCCCAAAGTTTGCATTCCAGAGACCCGTGTCAAGTCTTACAGATCTCCTCTTACTCTGTGGGTGTATGTGTGGGTGTGAGGGAGCAGCAAGGTGGGAGAAGCCGAGCCTCAATCAGAGGTCAAGAGTTTGCTGTCTGCTCAAGTCTAACAGAATGAGACAAACAATGATATGAAAACCTGGTCGATTAGAAACGCGAAATAAGGAAAAGGCTTGTTTCTTTGTTAATTATAAGGTTTAACGATTGAATTCCTCCTAATGATATAATTATGCAACGGGCAGGTGTTTCTCTAGGTTAACCTAAGTCCTCAGAGGGATTGGGGACTGTGTTTTCTATTAATAACTTTGGCAACCCCTCCCTTATACTCATTACACAGAGCTGCTGTAGCCTTTGTTTGATTTCACAGTGGTTTTAACAAGCTTAGTGAAGAGTGTTACTCATGTTTTGCTCTGCTTGTTGTGTGTCCGCTAGCTGCCAAACTCCAAAGAAATGCCTTTCAGTGCGGTGAAGCAGCATCCTGCTGGAACCGGGAACTGGTTCGGGACTCAAATGTGTCTCTTTTCTTTGTTTTTTCTTGTAACAAATTAAGAATTATTGATATTTAAATTTTCAATTTGATTTGAAGAGAGAGGGGGGGACAGAATGATCAAATCCGACCAAGTTGAAACAGCAGATGTTGACAGAATAGGCTAAGATGAACCTTTCTAATATGCTATGTATTATATAATTTGCAGATAAGAGTTTAGTGGTGAAATTGCGAAACAGCCAGCTGCTGCATCTCACAGATTATGGCATGATGCCACCAGAGCAGGGTGTGTTAGAAGGAAGGAAGGAAAGCAAGGCACAATGGCTAATGGATGTGAGGGAGGGCATGGATGCCATGGTAACCAGGCCTCAGCATGCGCTCTGGATGAGGCATGAGACTGATCTGTGCCATTTAGGGTGCCAAGACACCAGACACTCCAAAGAAATCGGTTTCTTTGGCCAGTTCGAAGGACAAATGTCTTTGCATCGAAGATCATATTTGCCAGTCATATCCTCGTGTAGCCCAATGCATATATATTTGTTGCTTGACCGAAGTCTACTTTGCTTTTCCTTCAGAATAAAAGAAAAGGATGAGGCGTTAGCGCTTTATATATGCGAGCATCTCCGGCCTGCACATACGTAATTACATTAGCTCCTACTGTGCAGCTGCCTCCGTCCGCTAAACAAACACATTAATGACTGTTTGTTTTACATTAGTGTCAGTTTCTGCCCTTGTGAGTCGCTGCTCTGTGCAGCCGAGCAGAACGATGTGCAGCGATGCCACTTCGCCTCACTAGAGAATGTATCTCCGACACAGACTCCCTAATGCAGGACTGCTCTGAACGAGCTGACTCACAGTAAGCAGGCTGCCACACATTTCCGGTTTCACATTTTTATTCCCATATGCTTTATTCATAGTTATCCTGGGTGTGTAACTGATAGTTTTTCTTTCCCCGTGGCAGCGATTTTCCACATGGCCTGGTTCACTGTGTCTCCTCATGCTCATCTTGTGGATGAGTGGCTCCTCAATGGGGTCTTCTTGGCCCACATAGCACGGCCACACGCCCCGAGATCAGCACTCAGGGGGTTAATGGCTTTCATTCAAATCATCGGGCTAATTCATTTAGCCATACGCGCGCTGGATTGGATGAGACACTATTGTTTGATGCTGGTATTCTCTCACAGTGCCACCCCCACCTTCGCTCTCGCTCTATCTCTCTCTCTGCCTCTCTCACACACACACACACACACACACACACACACACACACACACACACACACACACACACACACACACACACACACACACACACACACACACACACACACACACACACACACACACACACACACACGTGTATCGCACAAATTTACTCTCAGCGAGGGGTGATTGATTGTTGCTCTGAGATGGGGCCTCCTGCCTCCTGTGTTGCCACGGCAACGGTGGATGCTCCAGATGTGCGTTGGAAATGAGATATATGACTTTGGGTTTAAAATGGGACGCTGCACCCTCGTCTTTGACTGCAGTGATTAACGCGTTGGAGCACATTATCCACTAAAGCTAAATACAGCTCCGACATTATGTTCCTGTTCTTTTCAGGGGCACAGGTGGTTTCACAGGTTGAGATTGGCATCTCCTCCAAGCAGTTTTTTCCTCAGACTCCCTGTACAGAAGAAAGAGACCAATCAGGGTGTTTATCTGACACGCACACAAATACTCTATCTTCAATTTCCTTAATAGAAAATCTTTAATTTCTCATCTAGAGAAGGGACATTTCTCATGATGGGTTGCTGAAGGACAGACTTACAAACCTGTCCTTGTGCTCAGAGGTAAATGTGTTTTTTCTAGTTGAATGTGTTGCTCAGAATTAATTATTAAACCGATTAAATTAGATTCCAAAATCACAAGAAAAGAGCTGCTCTCTCTGATCTCAGACGCTTGGGAGACAATGAGTCACATGTAGGAACAACTTAACTGATGTGAACAGGGTGAACAATTCGATTCAGCTTTATTTATAAAGCGCCAAATAAAAACAAATGTAATCTCAAAGCACTTCAACAATACAGCACAACTTGTTCCAAAGTAGTCCAATTAATATAAAAACCAATATCATAGCAATAGTAATTATTGCATCGCTACGGGTGCCAACAGATTACACCAAAAACTTGTCTTTGATGCAATCCCCCATCCTGAGCGAGCACCAGGGGACGAAGATACACAAAACAAAGCAATAGTTGAATAGTAGATGTAGAATTTAGAGCAATATCGTCGACATTTTCAAAACTAGGTTAAAAGCCAAAGAATAAAAAGATTAAATGTGACTTAAACAGAAGCGGCTCAGCTTGCCCGGGATTAAAAAGTGAAATAAAATAACCTAAAAGAGTTTCAGGGCGACGACTGAAAATCACATCTTTTATCTTTGGGACGACATCAGATATCCAGAATATCTGTGATGTGTGGAAGAAACCAAATACGCCAGGCTTGACCTAAACATTCCTTCTCCATCTTTGTAAAACTAAATATTACCCAATATAACATAGATTTAAATGTACTGCACTGTTATTCATTATTAAAATGCAGCGGTCTCCTGGAATTTGCTGGTTGTTGGCCATAATTTTCCCTAAAATGTGATCTGACCTTAATCTCAGTCACAATAACAGACAAACATACTGGTCTTAAGATGGCAACACTGAAAATTACAATGCCTTCTGTTTTTTGTTCGAGCACATTTATTACAAATACCACAATGCTGCTGGGAAAATTGTTCATTAGATTCACAAGAAATTATAATAAATAAAGAAATGTTATCACAGAAGTCTGACCCAAAAAATGCTGGACAGACAATTAAAATAAGACTCTTTGAGCGTTGAACTCCACAGTTTAGTATGAAATAGTTCTCTGTGTTTAACAGGTTTAAGAAGCTGTTGTTTAACACGTCTATTTAACATGTTTTCCATTTCAATGAATTTTTGTTCCTCCGACTTAAATGAAAATCAGGCACATATCTGTGTCTTCCTCTTCCTATAATGATCTCCACGGCATCCACATCCTAATCTGTATGTGCTGATTTAATGTTTGCATGCATCACCGGCTCCAGAGACAACAAATAGCTTGTAAATGAACTGCAGAATAATTCCTGTTAGTAAATAGAGACGGTGGCTGGGGAGGCTTATTGGCAGTTGGTTGTCAGGACAACAGCTGGGAGACAGACAGGGTGTAGATTAAGGTCTAAATGAACGGTCATGCACGATGAAGCAGTGACACATCCTCCTGCATGCATCCTGACAGATGCAGTTGCAGCTCGTGATGTCACCAAGCAGAAGTGGATCACTGGGTATCCATGTAAAATTAGTAAAAAAATACATTAATATTGTATCTAGCACAGAATAGCTTAGAACTAATTTGGTTAAAGATGCACCAGGGTTTTTTTTTTTGTGGGCTTATGTGTTTAACACACCAGGAGGGATTTAGTTAGTGGATATTTTGCCAGCTAATTAAAGTATTTTTAGAGTATGTTTAAAGTAGTTTAATAGTTCATGCCTTTAATGAATAGTTAAAGACCTGATGATTTATTTCTTTAAACCAGATTTATGGTCACAGGGAACAGGCTTTGAAAGGAATTGAGGCCTATATTTTTGAGGTGCAGGATGTCAGAAAATGCAGTCAAACTGAAAGAGAGAATCATTTTCAGTGTACACCACATGATAATTAATGCTTTTTTGTTTCATGTTTCATTTTTTGATACATGATTATTTTAGCACATACTTCCATAACTTCTGATATAATCCTATGAATTCTCAACATGTGAAGCGCCGAATGTGCTTGTTTACACTAAACTCCCTGATGTTTTTGTGGGATTCTGCCACTTAATGTCCTGGAAAGTCTCCCGAGATGCATTTATTCTTGTTTACAAGATTGCTCTGGCAGAAGTCTGACGAAAACACACGCATATAAATCATTTAAGAGCTATATAAAGACGTCTTGGCTGTTTTTAAACCGTGACTTCATAATGAATCATGTTTTAATTGTGACGCTTGAATGCCTGGTTTTACATCAGTGTTTCCAAATAAAGTTAGTCTCGTAAATTATTCCACTTTGAGCGAGCAGAGAACAAAAAAATACGTTTTTTTTCAAGGTCAGAGTCTGAAGATTATTTTATGTAGCCCAAATAAACAATAACCACATCCTGCCACTTTGAGAAAAGCATGAAATGTGGACACATTTTTCTTCAAAGCTGTGCACAGAAATGCAGAACTCTGTCTTGCATCTGTAAAGTATTCGTTAGAAGTTGTCAACTACTTTCAGTAGAAAGAAATGTTTAAAAACCCAGACGACATTCTGTCTCTTCGTCTCTCAGGTTAAAGTGGCATCTGAAGCAGCTCTCTGGGGGCAGCCGTCAGTCATCGTGAATTCTTGAGGTCCTGTCTCTATAGCAACCCATTCCTGCTCCTGAGCTCTGCTGCCAACCAGCCCTCTCTGCCACGCGACAGTCACTGCTCGTCCTCCTGCCAAATCAGCCGCTCCGAGTCGTGTCAGGATGGACACCGAGTCGACCCACTCTGGCTACTCCTACTCCAGCCGCTCCGGGAGATCCAACCGTCACGGGTATGTTTCCTGCCTGCTGGCGTCTCCGTTTGACTGTCAGCTTCTCTGGCACATCCTCACTCACTGCACTTCTGTGAGGTATTTTTTACTACTTTTTGGTTCATGTTGAGTGTTGGTTCAGGTCCAGTAGACGAGAGGAGAGATGGACAGGGAGTTGGAACCAGTACACGATTGAGATGGATTAGGGTCATCACATGATCTGTTCTGTACATGATTTTTTTTTTTTTATGTTCTGCGAGTTTTCTCCCAGACGATCAATATCCCTTATTTCCCAACAGCTTTTTACCTAGTTGTTCGAATCGATTATCAAGATTTGATTCGATCCGATTCGATTCCGATATTGATTTGGGTTAGTGTTATTAAAACTGTTTTTTGAGCTGTTGCATGAATTATATGACTGTAGTTATGCAAAATATTACTACTAGTATTATATTGAGATTAAACAGCAAGTATTGGCAGCTAATGATGCTGTAAGGACCGATCAGCTCCCAGAATGCTGATAGAACTGCTTTCAGAAACATCATGTGGGTCAGAATTACCAAACAGATCCAGGGCAGCAAACAGAGACGGATGAAATTGGTTTTATTTTTTCCCACATTCCATTTTTATTTGTTCCATTTTCGGTCTATTTTGGTTTTTAATTTTTGAGCATTTGGTTTTTAGCATTTTTTGCAAATGTAACCCCAAGACAGTATATAAAGTAATGAAATATAGACAATTTATGCAATTATAACCTAACACTTTAATGTTTTCATATCTTTCAACATATTTAAAGGCAAAAACATGGCACCAGTTATTCTAGTGTCCAACAAAACATTCCTTTTTTGGGGATAAACAAAAAAATTACCAAAAGTTGTAATGTTTTAGGAATAAATATGAGAATCGATTTAGAATTGGGAAATCGATTTTTTCAACACAGGCCTAAAAGCAAGTTAAAGTAATCATTTGGACGTCGAATTTAAAAAAAAATGTAAATCTTGGATGAATTCAACGATTTAACTTATTTCTTAGCTGTAGCTTTTGTAGAAAAATCTCAATGTTGGCATTTACACATTTATTTGAGAAGATGGAATTTAAGAATACCTCTAAATCCATCCAAATTCCCATTTAAGTCGACTTTTCCTGTGCAAATCCCTCAGTGTGTGCCTTTGTGGTGGTTTTTCTAGAGAACGAAGCCGCGAGCGGCACAAAGCCAGCAGCAGCAAAGACAGCCGCTCCGAGAGGTCTGTCGTCATCAACCCCCCCGACACGCCATCCCAGGACTCCCCCGTCCACAACGGAGAGCCGCTGCCTGGAGAACCCACGCCAGCGGCCGATCAGGGGGATGAGGCCCAGGTATTTACTAACAATTATAAAGTGTGTCGACCGAGCTGGAAACTGTGGTGCTGAGAAAACGGTTGTGTGTGTGGCTGGGTTACTCTGCATAATCACATTAGCTGAGCACAAACCCAGTAATCCGCGTATGAACTTTGCATCCTAACCTCGTAAACCCGAATTCCCACACAGCTGACTGCCTACCGCCTTACATAAAACAACAATGATGACACCGGATCAAATAGGTCAAGGGATTAGCGTCCCTCCTGTAAGCATGGCTGGATTTGTAGGTTATGTTCAGTGCTGTGTTGCTGTTTGTGTGTCAAGCTGAGTTTAGCTGCCATGCCTGATAGCTCATAAAAAGAGTCAAATGTAGAACAACGTGAAGAAAAATGCCTCTGAAAGTCGCAGTAGATGTTGGTGAAGTCAGAGCTTCGGGGACTGGAGATGCTGTCGAACGCTGTGAAGAAATGCTTTGATATCTGGATGCTTGCTTGCAGAAACAAAACTGGAAACGGTTATCATGTTTCTGTCCCTGAGTGATGAATAGGATTTATCAGCGCTGGGAGAGCGCCAGGTGTTTGAGTAGTAAGCTGTCTTTAGCCAAACTGATAACCAATGAAAATTAATGAGATTTGAAAAGTGATTTGAAGTTGAATTAAAAAGCCTCCAGATCAGACATTTTGTCCAGTGACTCGGCTCAGAGTCCCCCATCTGGCAGGAAAGCAACATTCCTCACATTCCTCACTGGCAGGTGATTATCAGTTTGTAGCCTGCATCCATTGTCAGCAGTGTAAGGTAATCTTGCCTTTGTGCCGCGTTCGTGCCCTCCAGAAGAATGCGTCCAAGCGGCGCTGCCATCGCCATCTCTGCCGCGGCCGCCGAGGTCCACTTGCAGCCCCGTGCTTCCTGGAGTCTCTCACATTCGCTGGCAGAACCGCTGAAGCGCTGAAGCGCTCGCTGGTCTCCGGCTATGAGGGATGTTCTCACAGTCGGAGATTAGCTTCAGTTTCCAGCCAAACAGCAGTTTGGGGAAAAGTGATATGAATAATCCTCTGTGTTTACATGCATGACATAGGGACACGGTGTGTGTGCGAGCATGTGTGTGTGTGTGTGTGTGTGTGTGTGTGTGTGTGTGTGTGTGTGTGTGTGTGTGTGTGTGTGTGTGTGTGTGTGTGTGTGTGTGTGTGTGTGTGTGTGCATGAGTCATACAGGGACTGTTACTGAGTGTCCATGCTGCTTTGTGAGAGACTTTAGTGCCAGAGGGCAGCAGCTTCGGTTTCCTCGCAGTGTTGACTAAAATAACAGCCAAAAGCATGTGCAAGGTTTCTCTTGTTTTAGCACATCACTGCCTTCTTCTTTAGCTTTTTGCTCGTAATTTGATGTAAAAACCCCAAAAACGTCCTACACAATAAAAGAATTCAGTATATTGAAGGAAACCTACATTTCAAACATTTGGTCTCGCAGCTTCGATATTTCATTTCAGCTTTTACGTGAACACACATTCTGACGCCACGGCCGTGTCCAACACAAACAATCCCTCAGGAAAATGTCGTTTAAAACCCAGTCAGGCCAGTGAGGCCGAGCCATTGTGCTTTGTATTTGGCAAGCTGTTTCCTTTTTGTCGTCGGGCTTTGTGATGGAGAAACAGGCCTGATCATAATCCACACTCACTCCCTGCCAGACGAAAAGGCTGCCAAGCAAGTGCTCGGCCGTCACCTCGTTTTCTGCGTCATTCTCTCTCTCTTTCTCCCTCTCTCTCGCTCTCTCTCTGTCTCTCTCTCTCTATCTCTCTCTCTCTCTCTCTCTTTCTCTCTCTCTCTCGGCCGACTGATCAGTGCAACATCAGTCCTCAAGATTCCGCAACAAAACCCTATTCTCTGGTTATAACAGTGTAATATCTCCCTCAGACTCGTAGTTAAAGGATTGACGTACAGGTATCGATGGTTTCAAAGGCATACACAGTTTTGTTTGAAGGATACCAGTATTTGTCATGTTTTTTCGTTCCATCTTTGTTCTCCTTCAAACTCGTCAGAAATGTTCTGCTGGATTCAAATCATTCAGTTTCAAATTAATTATTATGTTATTTGTTTTCATCTTAACCCTTGTGCTGTCTTTGAGTCAAGGAAGGAGGAAGAGAAGGAAGGAAGGAAGAATGAAAAGAAGGAAAGAAAGAAAGAAGGAAGGAAGGAAGGAAGGAAGGAAGGAAGGAAGGAAGGAAGGAAGGAAGGAAGGAAGGAAGGAAGGAAGGAAGGAAGGAAGGAAGGAAGGAAGGAAGGAAGGAAGGAAGGAAGGAAGGAAGGAAGAATGAAAAGAAGGAAGGAAGAATGAAAAGAAGGAAGGAAGGAGGAAGGGAGAAAACAAGGAAGGAAGGAAGGAAGGAAGGAAGGAAGGAAGGAAGGAAGGAAGGAAGGAAGGAAGGAAGGAAGGAAGGAAGGAAGGAAGGAAGGAAGGAAGGAAGGAAGGAAGGAAGGAAGGAAGGAAGGAAGGAAGGAAGGAAGGAAGGAAGGAAGTGATCTGGGAGGCTTGTTTCAGTACATCTAAAGGAATTTATGATGTCACTTACATTAAAGACACCGTTTCTATTTATTTAATAAAAACTAAGTTCTCCAGATGATTCAGTAGTTTGTAAATCCACCTTTATGAATGTAAAGGTGTCTTCGGCTTTGTTTACGCTCTACCAGTTTTATTTCTCCTCGCTTTTGTTCCTGTATTTCATTTTCATGATACATTCTTACTCGACTATTTGGTTTTGATTCATGAGGTGACACCTTTACGGGATATTTTACATGCATATATTTGTTTTGGTCATAAAATAAACGCTTAGCTTAAATTACACAAATTACACATTTTCACATGTAACTAGCTGTGAAAGGACTATTCCACATCCATGCTCAGGTAAAATGACATATTTGTGTCTATTTCTGGTCTAAAAATGTTTAATGATGCCAGTTGTTCACAGATCCTGTTATCAGGTCCTGAACCTGGCAAGTGGGGGTTCATTTAAGAAAGAAATGGAAACAGAGATGTGCACAGAGTAGAAACGACTGGACGCTAAATGGTGCTGAAGTTACCGCTGGATTACCAGGCTGATGTGTAGTCTCACTCGTTTACGCACAGGATGAAATACCTCTGCACACCACGCCTCCTCAGCCCTCCTTCTCTCTTCTCCTCTGCTGCTGTACATCAGCACAGTGCACATCAGCCGCTGCCAACCCCCTCTCACTGACTTCCCTCTTTTCATCCCCGCTCATCTTCTGGCTCCCGTTGGCATCCCCTCCTCCAGCGAGGCTGAGTTAATTGGCTGTTAACTGCAGTGGAAGACACAATTGCTATTCATGTTGCGAGTTTATTTCACATTTCATCTCCAGCAAAATATCACCAATGCTCACTGATTCCGTAAATGTTCATTTTCTCCTGCAATGACCCGGTGTGCAGTGGGGTAGGAACACCCTAGACAGGTGAGCCATAATGAGACCGTCTGCCGTCTGGTTTCTCTGCAGCTCCTCTGCAGTCTGGGTGTTTCTAGCTGTTGTGCTGAGCTGTATGTCTGTGCACACACATTTGAAGATATAAGGGCTTTTTTTTTTCCTCCTGAGCATCTCATTTTTCGAGCTCTCTGCAGCTGCCGCACCTGTCACTGGTTGTCGTCGGCACAATACCGTAACACACTTGGGGGATGTTGAATAGTTAATTAGCTGAACAAATTAATGACAGGCAGACAAAAAATAAATATGTCCTTCCAGTAGATGTCTTGAATGTATTCTCTGGGTGTCTCTATGTTGAAAACATTCATTCTTAGAAGAGGCATGACTGTTCACGAGAATAAGATAAAAAAAATGACTGTAATTTGCATTGATGGGCAAGGAAAGCTGCAGCTTTTGTTGTCTTGTTGTGGGGTGGGTGTGTGTGTGTGCTGTTTCACGTTGCCGTGTGTGTGTGTCTTCCAGGTTGAACCTTACTCTATCCTGTCAGCCCGCATTTCTTCATCTGGATTTTAAAGGCTTGACATAATGAGGCACAGCAACAACAAAAAAATCCGACATCTATAAAAAGCATGAAGATTATGTTGTCTTCATAGTGCATAAAATATCTGGTTCAAATGGGGAGTAAGTTCAGGTAGTTGTTTTTTTTTCTCTTGTGGATTTGTCCCTCTGTAATCACATGAGTTGGCTGAAGTTGGTTGGAGATGTCCTTCATCCCTCTGACCTGTTTTACAGCCATTTTGATCGTGCCAGTGACTGTAATGTCTTTATTAGAGCTTACAAGTTCTGTACAAGCCCAATTCAGCTAAATTAATCATAATCTAACGTATAATGTTAATTCCTAAAATGTCGACTTGCTAAAGATAGAAACAGATTGCATTAAATTTTCAATCTGATTCTGCACGGCGTTGCGAAGGACACTGAAGAGACCACCAGTAGAGCCAGGGTCAGCTCGGTTTCCTGTCTGTCATCTCCGATCTGGGAGGGTTGAGAAGACAGGATAAAGTGGCAAACACACTTCAAAGATTCCAGGTGAACTATACCTGCTGCAGCTGAAAGAATCAATGGACGAGGTCACAGTTGAGGGCAGTAATGATGACGTAAAGACACACAGAGTTCGGTGCATCTCTGGAGGCGTCCCGCCGGTCTAGGCTTCAAAATGCATGACTAAAAGTACTGCTCAGGGTCACCCACGCAAGTCTAAGAGCTGTAAAAAAGCATTTCCCTAAACCCTCTTTACCTTTTTAAGGGTAGCCTAATGTGGGTGCAGTCATGGTATCTGAATACCAGCTCCCATCTTGTTGGGTTGACAGTTTCACAGTGTTGGGGAACAATATGCAAAAGTCAAAACTAATGTTAAAATATCAGTTTTGGCCTCATTTGATTTCTGATGGGAAACATGATGAAAGTCTTCTGTTCCTGCTGTCAGCAAAAACCAGCTAAATAATTCTGGTTGTCTCTTCTGACAACTGCATATCACTTCTTGCACCATGTTACACATCAGTAACAGCGACACAAGCTCACAGCTGGAGATACAAGCAAAGATATGGCTTTATAAAGGTTACTGAACCTCCATGGCTATAGGGACGCCAGCTGAGCTAATGATCTGCTTTAACAGTTTCATCTGGGGACTTCCAACCTGATTGACACTTACCTGTAGTATATTAGCACATGGATGTGTCCAAACTGACAAAGTTCGCAATTAGCGGAAAATAAATAGATATTTGTGTCGATGTGCATGTAAATTTGACATAATACTTTTACGTGTAACATATAATTATGCTTGTGTTTGTTTTCTTTCTTCTTTAATGCAAATTAAGTCTCTCTCTGTTGCAAACAGCTGCGTGCAGACATTAAAATGACTCCGTGACTCTTCTTTTGAAGCTTTTCTCAGAGTTGCCATCATGTTTCATCTCTGAATGTGGTATAAAAAAATAACCATATTTGCTGTCAATTAGTAAATTATTATAATCAATTAAAAGTGGTTTGATCATAAACTGAATGTTTAAAGTATCTTTACTCTCTAAATACAAAAGCCAGACGTTAGGACATTGTATTTTTTTATTATTGTTACTTTTTCTGTGAGAAAAGGGCTATAATCAGAATCAGAATCATGTTTATTTGGCCAGGTCAGGTCAGGCAAGACATGGAATTTGACTCGGTTATTTTCCCTCACTCTACAGTAAATAGGTAATAGACAAATGACAGCTCTTAGAGAGCGAAACACCGTGGCGACCATGCGTGACGCCATCTTGGAATATTTTTTTTTTTTTTTACCTTGTCTGCACACATATTAATGATTGATACCATGCAGGTGAAAAACCAAAGGCATATATATGTGCATTATTGCTATATTTAATATATATACATAGATATACGCATACATATGCATACACATACATAAATATACACTTACAAACCCAGTGAATTTTTTTTTTTTTTGGTGGAGGAGGGGGGTGAGATCCACTGCCAATCCAGGAAACAGGAACACACGTCAAGCACTGGAAATCTGCAACAAAAACCACAAACCACAAACAACCCCGCCCCGCCACCCGCGAGACCTGGGGCCGACAAGGAAGAACCCGGAACCCAGGCCACCAGTAACCCCACAGAGGGGAGAAGTAGGAGGGAGGCAACCCACCGCCAGCGATACCGCATTCTCACCGCACACAGACGCACAATCACGCACCGTTTCCCCCTCCCCGGGGGGGTCCAGCACCACCAGAAGGCACCCCAGGCTGCACGGCGAGCCCCGCCAGGCCCGGGCATCACGACCCACCTATCTCAGGCTATCTTGGAATAATAATAACTGAAAAGCAGCTTTACAACAGTAGTTGTTCCTTCCAAGGTCTTTGTTTTGTAAGTGTCTTTTATTTTGTTTTGTCTCTTTTTGGTTTTTGACTTCTTAGCGCTGGTTTGCTCGAGCTATTTTGCTTTACAACAGTGACATCATCTAAAAATGTAGTAGGAGTTGAGGCTTTTCTGGAGCCCCGGTCATGATGCTTGGTGAAGGAAGCAGCCGGAGGCGCGTTCTTCTGGGATTATTAGTTAGCATTAGTGCAGCCTGGGTCAGACAGCAGAAATGATCCAGTCTAGAAATGACTGGAGGTTTATTTCTGGGGAGACAGCAGCTCACTTGGATTTAAAGCTACATTAAAACCAGAAGTGTTAAAAGCCTGGCAGAATGAAGAATAAATCTCCTGCTAAGCGAAAACATGAAGTCGATGGTCCAGTAAACATGTGAGATCAGCTAGAAACAGCTGTCTTTTGTCTTTCTCTTCATTTTCCCTCCCAGGATGATAACTGGGGAGAGACCACCACAGCCGTGACCGGGACGTCAGAGCTCAGCGTCTCCCAGGAGGAAGTGGTGGGTCTGGGGAAGCAGATACAGGACCGGACGCGGGACTTTCGCCGCTATCTGCCCCTGGCCGTGGGCTCGTGTGTGGGGCTGCTGGTGGTGGCGACGCCGCTGGTCTTCCTGCTGCTGCCGCCGGTGGTGTGGCCCGACAGGCTGCAGACCTGCGGCGCGGCCTGCGAGGGCCTCTTCCTGTCCATCTCCTTCAAGCTCCTCATTCTGCTGGTGGCCATCTGGGCCTTGTTCCTGCGGCCGGGCCGGGCCTGCCTGCCCAGGGTGTGCGTGTACCGGGCCTTCCTCACCACACTCACGCTCCTGCTCACCATGTCTTACTGGCTCTTCTACGGGGTCCGGATCCTGGACGCACAGGTGGGGTTGATTCAAACAGTGACTGTGTTTACATGCACTCAATAACCCTGTAAAACCCAAATATTGGCAATAACCCGAATTTGCACGGCCATGTAAACACCAATAACCCCTTTGAATAACCCAAGTTTTTAAAAACCCGAATATGACCCCTGGGTTACTCCTTTTAAAACCCGAATATTCGGTCATGTAAACGCCTAACAGAATATCCCCATCAAAAGGAACATGAATTTGTTTTCTGCGCATGCTCTGTTCGCAAGGAATCCTGGTCTTTTGAGTCCAGGAAGTTCTTATAAACATGGAGAAACGCAAGACCACGCCACACTTTTGGAGTGAGGAGGAGACTAATCACTTCGTAAATGTAATGAAGGATATGAACATTTTGGCATTTGTAGACGGTAGAAAGTACGGGGATAGCGAGATTTACAAGAAGGTGAGCGAAAAGTTGCGCGAAGCAGCATTTGTTTTGAATTTGGATACAGGAAGAAGAAGCGGAAATGACGGTAATTGCGTCATCACGTCCTCCCCGCGTCGCTGGTTTGATCGGGATATCCCGAATGATTAATCACGATGTATACAGGGATAACCCTGTTTGCTCACACATGTAGACGGAATATTCCGAATGTTTCAGTAACTGGAATATTAGCAATAACCCGAATTTTGACTGCATGTAAACGTAGTCATTGAGCTTTCATGTAAAGAAATAAATAAAATTTACCTTTTTCAATTTCGTTATAAAAAAATCTATGAAATTCAGTAACTAGGATGCTTCATACTTTTACCAAGTGCAGAATGTTTGCATGATGATTATTAGATCTATATTATTAGATAAAAAAATAGCGCTACTGGCTTTTACTCACATGCACAAACAAATGTACATCACCAAATCTAACTTTCTACAAAGTTTAATCATAAGCTTAATCATAAAACAACATTACTTGGCTTCATTCTTCTCATCATTCTTCATTCTACTTCAAATTTGGTGTCCTATGAAAAGATATTTGTATGTAAATTAGTTTTGCTTTTTCATTCTTTAATAAATAGAGCTTAAATTAAATAAAAGTAGTCTATGCTATAGAGCAAAGATAACCTCTATTTCCCTGTTTTACTATTTCAAAATGACTGAATGGCACAAGGAACATTTTTAATTCAAACTCGCAGGCACCAGGCACAGATTTTCATCCACACATCTCCGTTTCTTAGAGCAAAAATCCAGAATTATGAGGGCTAAATTACACATTCAAGGATTCAGGATGGTAGTCCACAAAACCTCGCTTCTCATATGTGATTGGTCAGCTTAACAAGTGTGAAATACCCCATGGACCTTTCAAGGGTGATAGTGGGTCAGTCCAGTTTGATGGCTGGATGTAGTTAATTGAAGTTCACAGCTGAAGAGCTAAATCAGTCTGAGGACGAGATACTAGTGGAAGTGGGACGATGAGACATTCTTAAAAAACTTTTGACAAATAGTATTGTTACAGCGCTCGCTGCTCTGAGCAGACGACCTCGTCTGAGAGTAATGTAAGTGTAAGTTTAACCAGTGAATAAAGGCTTTGATGAGTTCTGGACCATCATTTGGTGACCGCCATTGTGTCCTCAGCTCTTTGTACATGTTGAGCATCTTTATTTTCAAACAAAATTCAAACAGAAAGCACGACTCAAAGAGGTCAAACAAGTGACCCCGCATGGTCGACAATATGACCATGTGTTGTGGAAAAACCCATCAAATGCTCTTTAATATGTTCTTTCCAAGTAGGTGAATAACTGGACTGAAACTGAGTGTCTAAGTTACCAAGAATGAAACTTGAGAGATGATTCAGATTTCCATAGATTTAATTAAACAGTTGCATGCAAAAGGATCAAAACATACATGAGGGGTCTCGATGCAGAATGACAATGAAACAAAGGAAGCATCATGGTTTTAAATGCATAAAGGATTATTCAATTATCTTTAAGGTCAGTGTTAATCATTTTTTTAGCCGACTACCAATTTGTACATTTAGTTGGGCCAAGGCTATTATTTTGCTGCTTCCAGCAGTTTTAGTTTAATCAAGTGGCCAAGGCAAAATTTTTCATCAAGCCACGTTTATTTTTATTCACAGCTAGATTTTTATTTCCTTAATCGCTCAGTATCGATAGATCGCTGTTCCTATTAATAGTTGTCCCCCACGGAGACGAGGAAGTGGGACCCAGCTAGACTTGTACTAAAGAGCGCCTAAACCAAGACCAAGACTGGTTCAGCTCAGGACCGAGACAAAAAAAAGACGTAGTTATTTCATCATTGCGTGATTGTAGAACATCAGCACCATCCTGGTTCAGCTAGTTTCCATATGAGCTTGTATTCAACTGCAGCACAATAACACAGAGAAGTGGGTGATGATGTTGAACTCACTATAAATGTTTTCATCCATCAGCTGAGATCAGATATGTGTGGCGACTGCACTACCGCTATTTCTACACTATTGGAGGATTGACTCCAGTGCTTTTAAGGATTGACACGACTACTAACTAGTCCCAAAGTCCTCTAACAGAATAACCAGCTCCAACACCCCCCTCCACCTCAGAAAAGGAATGAATAGTAAATGTTACTGATTTAAATTGGACTTAATTTGTAGATGAAACGTGAATTTTAAATATTAAAGATACAATTATTGACTTGAAATTGCATTATTTACCATTATAGTAGCCAGATTACACCGTATATCAGCATCACTGAAATGGGATAGACCTAATGCTTAATCAATCACAACGATATGCAAATATTATTCAAAGGCCAATGATGCCATATATTTATTCAAACAAGGCCATTATAAACACAATACTGTAATTAAATACAGACACACATGCAGATGCACCAAAACATTAAATCAAATGCAAAATACAAATAGTTTACAAAACTGTATATTAACAAGAGGAAGAACTGCTGATCACCAGATTCTGTCACCTTGGTGTGTAATGGCATCTCAGTTATCCGAGTCCGAGACAAGACCAAGACAACAAAAAAAGTGGTCTTGAGACCAAGACCGGTCTGAAGAACTACAAGTGTAGACCCAGCTTTGACTCTATGCTCTCTTCTGCGCAGGACGAGGACTACCACGGCATCGTCCAGTTCGCCGTTTCCCTCGTGGATTCCCAGCTGTTTGTCCACTACTTGGCGGTGGTGCTGCTGGAGCTCCGCCACCTCCGTCCCTGCTACAGCGTCTGCGTCATCCGCTCCACGGACGGGGAGACGCGCCACTACAACATAGGACAGCTGAGGTACGAATGCAGACATACCACGCTACCGACTCCTGCTCGAGGGCAGTTCCCAACACCGACCTGGTGAAGTGTGATCACGGTCATCAAAGCGATGAAGATGAGGCTAATGCAGCTTAAATGGCTTTTTTTTTAAAGGTCAAGGCTTTACTACTGAGAAAATACATCTTATTGTTGGCGAATGAAAAAGATGAAAATACAGGACCGTCTCAGATAATTAGAATATTGTGATTTTCTGTAATGCAATTACAAAAACAAAAATGTCATACATTCTGGATTCATTACAAATCAACTGAAATATTGCAAGCCTTTTATTATTTTAATATTGCTGATCATGGCTTACAGCTTAAGGAAAACTCAAATATCCTATCTCAAAAAATTAGAATATTCTGGGAATTCTTGCAATATTTCAGTTGATTTGTAATGAATCCAGAATGTATGACATTTTAGTTTTTTTAATTGCATTACAGAAAATAAAGAACTTTATCACAATATTCTAATTTTCTGAGACAGTCCTGTATGTCTGGTTCAGGTTTCAGCTGCTGCTTTAATGTAATTGTTTTATTAATTGTAAAAAGTTGTGCTCTCTTCTCTCTCTCTCTGGTCCCACAAAGCATTCAGAGGGCTGCTCTGTCTATCTTGGAGTATTACTACCGAGACTTCCCCCTCCACAACCCGGCCGTCCTCTCCGCCGCGAAGAACCGATCTGCCAAACACCTGGCTGGGTTAAAGGTCTACAACGTGGACGGTGAGTCGGCTCGGGCGTCCCGCCGCTCCCCTCCTGCGCAACCGAGTACTTGTACCTGTGTCCTTCCTGTTTTCACCTTTTTTCTTTTCTCTGGTTCAACCGGCCTCCTGATTAGTGCGTTTTCCATCCTCATAAGTTCAATAATCAGCTTTTAAAACGAGCTGAAGACCTTTTAAAAAAGTAAAAAATCCTCACCAATACTCGGACGGGGCTTGTTTCCACAGCTCGCCTCTCTCCGTTTTTACTGTTCTCTCTAACCTCCATCCTCTGTAAAGTGCACATGTTGGGTTTCCTGCTGGATGCACTCCAAAATGCAGCAGTGCAGTGAACTTGATGTACCGCCTCCCTGCACACTTGTGCAAAAATCCTGCAAAGGCCACATATTTTACTCTTTCGTGCACTCAAAAGGATTTTTGTCCATCCATCCATTAATCCCCCCCTCCTCGCCCGCTGCAGAGCATCTCTTGCAGGGATGCACTATGGGATATGGTGTTCCTCCCAGCCCGTTCCAGCCACTCCCACCCCCTTCCCCACCACAGTGCGGTACGAGAGCCTGTAGGGGATCACGGCATTTCGATTCTTAAATAATTCATCAGAGCAGCGCTCTATCCTCACATTCTTCCACATCTTTCCTTCCTCCCGCTCAGCCCGTCTCCAGCTCTGCCTCTTCTGTCCTTTTTTTTCCCCTCCTCCCTCGTCAACCCCCCACCCTCGACTCTCCATTCCCTTTCATTCACCCACAGCCACTGCTCTTATTATAGCAGGAGTTCGTAGGCCGGCAGGCAGAAAGATGCTGACGTTGACTCATGTGTTTAGCCGAAATGTTGTCATAGTTCACCGCATCTCGTGTCTGTTTCTCACCTGGGAAACGCTCCTGCATTAACCTGCGTATGCAAATGGGGTTATTAATGATTTATAACGTTACATGACCTGCAGCTTTAACTATATTACCTCCCCCAGACTTTATTTATCCTCATGAATATGTACAACGTCTTCACAGGGAAACTGCAGGAACTCGCTGTTTTTCAAGCTCCATTAGTTTTATGGCTTCGTCACGCAAACCAGTAGAGTCACACGTGAGACACAAACTACGGTCTCTCATGTGTGAATAAAATGAATATTCAAGGCCTCCTGATGAGTAGATTCCTGCAGGGGTGTCTCTCTACGGAGAAATGAGGACACTTCCAGTGGAAAGGGACGATTTGATTTAGGTTTTTTGGTAAAAAAATGCTTCATGACGAAGACGAGCAGAAGGCCTCGGATAGGAAACGGAGACACAGTCTTCCCCATCTTCGGCATCTACATGAGATCTGAAGGCTCCGATTTAGAGGACTGCCCGTCCGTCACTAATGGGGGGCGCTTTAAGGTCAGCTGGGGCTGCTTCCTTCAGCCCAAACGATGCACTCAGTTTACGTCCGTCCTCTCTCTCCCTCTCTCTCTCTGCCGCAGCCCCGGGCAGCACGGCGGCGGCTCAGCCCAGTAATGGAAATCAGTCACGGGCCATGGTTGCAGCTGCCACCAAACGCAAGGACAACGCTCACACCGAGCTGTACTACGAGGAGGCCGACTACGAGAGGAGGGTCCGCAAACGCAGGGCCAGGTGAGTGACCTGCGAGGTGACAACACTTTTCTTCCCTACTTTACTCAGTGGCAGAGCTTGACTTTTAACCTTGGAGTGGCCAGAGGGGGCTAAAGCTATTTCAGGGGGTCCACGGACTATGACAATTAATTAGTTTCTCAAACAATCAATTGCAATCGGGGTCTCTAAATGTTGAAATGTATTAAGCACAGGAGATGAGATTTGTGTATATATAAATTTAAGTTTATTCACACTGTACAAAATGTAAAAAAACTTTTTTTGGGCATTTGTAGATGGTAGAAAGTACGGGGATAGCGAGATTTACAAGAAGGTGAGCGAAAAGTTGCGCGAAGCAGTATTTTTTTTGAATTTGGATACAGGAAGAGGAAGCCGAAATGACGCTAATTGCGTCGACACGTTCTCCGCGCGTCGCTGGTTTGATCGGGATATCCCGAATGATTAATCACCATGTATACAGGGATAACCCTGTTTGCTCACGCATGTAAACAGAATATTCCGAATGTTTCAGTAACCGGAATATTAGCAATAACCCGAATTTTGACTGCATGTAAACGTAGTCACTTACTCACTCACAAAGTTACTCACTCACGCTCACAGTTACTCACTCACAAATAGAAACACGTAAATATAAGCAGAAACCCGAATTACATGTAGACGTTAATGTGGAGCGGTCATTGGAATTGACAGTGGTGATCTGTAGATGCCATGAGATGTAACGTTAACGTGATCTTGATACCCATGGCTTGTATCAAAACGATCTCCTATCTGAACACAAAAGTGATTTTAGCCTTTTTTAAGTTCAAATTTGGCTCCAGGCACTCCAGAAAAGATAACGTCTGACACTAATTCAAATTTTCCTCTTCTTCTGTGGCGATTCTCCTTCTGCTCCTAATAAGGTGGATTACAACTCTTTGTTGTACATAGCGCCAACTACTGTACAGGAGGGACATAGCAGTCAGGCGTCACTGATATCAAAACACAATTGGCTCCTTTCGACAAGACGTGCGCGGTGCCCTGATGTGTCACTCATCTGGGGTGGCCCTTGGGGGGACCAATCAGATTTCAGTGGGGTCCAGTGCTGCCCCGGCCTCCCCTCTAGCTCCGCCTCTGCCTTTACTCATCAAAGTCCGTGTTCATGTTGCATTTGCAGACAGATGGACTGTTCAATGATCTGATCAATAACCGGCGCACCTATAATATATATATATATATAATATAGATATATGACATTTCATTAAGAAATTAACGACTCGTCCTGTGTATTTTGGGTTGGTTGCCAGACAATATCACTCTGACTGGAAGACAGAGATTATGGGTACGTTTGGCAACTACAACAGGATGTAGAACAATCTTGAGACACTGGAAGTCATTTGCTATGTGTAGTTTTAAGAAATGGATTGAACTAATGTTTAGGATGGCTACATTTGAACGGGTCACTTACAGAGTAATGGCGAGAGAGGATATCTTTAACCAAGTTTGGGGCTCGTTTTTGACATTACATTAATAGAGGGGATGTCGGATTAATTATGTGGCACTTGGTGTAATAGAAGTGATTGGTCAATTTAAGGGTCAAAACATTAGATGTAAGGCACATGTTTGTTTTGGGGATTTTTTGTCTTTTTTGCTTCTTGAATATGTTTTAATTTAAAAGAGGACAGTGAACATCATGTATGTTTATAATTTTGTGATGATATAGTTCTGTTGCAAAAATATTAATAAAAAAAGAAAGAAATTAACTACTCGGGGGTTAAGACTAGTTCAGGTTTCTATGCACGTCCTCGGCTCCTTCAGATGTGGAGTGCATATGCCCCGGGTTAGGATTAACTGCTTTAACTCTGTGTGTGTGTGTGTGTGTGTGTGTGTGTGTGTGTGTGTGTGTGTGTGTGTGTGTGTGTGTGTGTGTGTGTGTGTGTGTGTGTGTGTGTGTGTGTGTGTGTGTGTGTGTGTGTGTGTGTGTGTGTGTGTCTGTGTGTGTGTGTGTGTGTGTGTGTGTGCGTGTGTGTGTGTGTCAGGCTGGTAGTGGCGGTGGAGGAGGCCTTCACGCACGTCCGCCGCATGAAGAAGGAGGATGAGAACGCCGCACCATCAGACATCATGGACGTCCGCGAAGCAGCTCTGGCCATATTTCCCTCCATGGCTCGCGCCCTGCAGAAGTACCTCCGCACCACCAGGAGGCAGAACTGCCACAGCATGGAGAGCATCCAGAAGCACCTGGCCTTCTGCCTCGTCAACAACATGAGCCCAAAGGTCAGCACATACGGCGCCGCCGTGAAAGTGATGACGATTACCGTATTGGCCCGAATATAAGACGACCCTAATTATAAGACGACCCTCTCTTTTTCAAGACTCAAGCTTGAAAAAAGACTTTTTGAACACCAAATTAAATTTTTATACAGAAAATAATTACAGTACTTCTGAAACAAATGATTATAACAATATATTCAAGAGAAAAAACATGTTATTTTGCCTCATTCAAATCATCATCTTGAAGTTTGCATCATAACTTCTCCTCAGCTGCCGGTTAACCTCGCCGATATTCGACCCACTTTTCTCCAGATTGTCGCTACGTTTTTCCATTTTCTGTTATCTATTCTCTTATTTTCTTCTCTTTTCTTTCTTACCTCTATTTTTTATTTTTCTTCTTCGAACTACCGCTATTTTTATTTTTATTCTTCGTGACTGGGGTTCGCTTTGGCCTGGGGAGTTAAGTTCAGCATTCGCTTTAAAGATTGTGAATTGAGTTGTGAATGGGTATAATGTCTAGACCCCGAATGTAAGACGACCCCTACTTTTTCAGTCTTATTTCAATGCAAAAAACACCGTCTTATATTCGGGCCAATAGGGTAAGTCGTTGAGGTGACTTAACTTGATGGCTGTCATAACATCATGGTGAATATTTGTTTTTGTGTGTCCAGGCCTTCCTGGAGGTCTACCTGGCCCCCGGTCCAACCCTGCAGTACGGCCCCGAGCGCTGGATGGCGGATCAGTGGACTTTGGTCAGTGAGGCCTCTGTCACCAGCGGCATCAAGGAGGGATCAGAGTTCCTGCTGAGGTGTCTGGATTTCAACCTGGCCGTCACCATCAAGGGCATCCCTTACATCCGCCTGACCGAAGAGTTCATCGACCCCAAGTCGCACAAGTTTATACTGCTGCTCCAATCAGAGACCTCGGTTTAGCGGCGCCGCGGCGGACTGACGCCGCTGCTCTGGACACAGAACTGCTGCTTTTATCTGACTCAATTTTTCTAAACTGACTTTTTGTACTGTTTTTTTTTTTGTTTTTTTTGTACTTATGTGTCCGTAGTTTCCTCATAGAGTTTCCTCATCTCGTATTTGTAACGGAGGACTTCAAAGCGACAAATGACAGAAAAGAAGGTGAAAACGCGCTTGAATTTCTCTGTTTGGTTATTCCTCTATGCACTACAGATGACCTGCACCAACATCCATCCTGCTTTGTTTGCATGTGTTAGTGTGCGCCTGTGTAGGAAGGCTTGGGATTAAGGGGGAATGTATGATTATAAAAAGAAAAATGTGTGTGGGCGGTGCAGTTTTCCTTTGAGGTGTACAGTAGGGGTCTGTGTATGACGATGCCACACAAACTGAACCCTTTTTACCAGAACTACTGCTTTTTTTATTATTATTATTATTCGTAGCAGTCGTTATTTATAATCGTCCTGGATTTCAGATATATGTACAGTATTTATATGTGAATACACTTTACCCTGCTAGACTTTTTATACCAAAATCATGCATCATGCGTTTGAATGATTTATTTTTTTCTTTGCTTTTTTTTACCTTGTGGATCAACGTCGTATTGTTTTCGATTATAAATGCTGTCACCGAGGTCGTGTTTGTAAATGTCAAACAAATCACAGGAGTCCGGAGGACGAAATGCCAACAACACTGCCGCTGATTAAGGAGTCATTAGATCGTGAAGGAAAGCAACTGACTACCTGTGGTGTGTTTGTGTTCGTGCAGCTCAGAAAAATGATCTTTTGTTGGCCAGCAAAGCCATAAGCCGTAAATCTTTCATGTGAAACTTTCACCTACTGTTCAATGTCACCTTAAGGAATTAAAAATGGGTCCAAAGCTGAATTCCTTCGGCTAATAACTCCACCAACAACCTTAAATGATCTTTTAAACCAGATTCCAAGGGATATGTTGAGGTTTTAGGAAGTGCTGCACACGTTTCCTCTTAAAAATGAGTTATTAGTCTTTTTTTTTTGCAGGCAACTGTTTAAGCAAGTGTTAAAAATGATTGATGGCGTGTGAATGAACTCAGCCCGTGTCAGTATTCCTGCTGGCGGCATTTCGTGTGTTTCACTGCTGCCACCTGCCGGCCACGACTGGAACTACCGGATCAGACTGTTCATTCAAAGGAATATTTGATCTGTATTTTTAAAACATTTTGTATTTATGCGGCTTGTTGTGTCATACCTTTTTTAAAAGTGTTTTAAATGTGCTCACAGATGATCTTGCTAGATGGAGCTCTCTCCCCATTTCACTCATGGGTAGAATAGCCACCATTAAAATGATGGTTTTACCAAAAGTAAATTATTTTTTCTCAATGATACCATTCAAACCCCCTACCTCCTGGTTTAAATCGCTGGACTCAGGTGTTTCAAAATTTCTGTGGAAAAATAAAACTCCACGCATTAGTTTAAAGACATTGCAGAAATCTAAAGAATATGGAGGTTTAGAGCTACCTAATTTTCAGTATTACTTCCTTGCCAATAAATTACAGTATATTGTAAAATGGTCAAAGGATCATCCTTTAGATAGTCAATGGCTGGACTCAGAGCAAGTGTTTTGCAACGAACTAGAAATCTCAGAGGTACCATTTATTAGTCAAAGTATCAAACGTCATCAATGTTTCAAAAGCACTAATATTAGCACAACTTTATCAGCTTGGTGGGAATTTCTTAAAGTAGCTAAAATTTCACTTTTTCCATGTGACCGTACACCCATATGGAACAACCCAGACATCGTGAAAAATGATAAAAAGATGGTTAACTTCGTTCAATGGAGAGATCAAGGAATACGGTATTTACAGCACGTAATTGTAGGAGGACAGTTTGTACCTTTCAATACACTTATGGTTCAATACGGAGTTAGCAGGAGTAAATTTTTAGAGTATCAACAACTCAAGGCCATAATAAATAAAACATACAAAATTAGACAATTAGACTTACAACTTCCCGCTAAGATAATAGATTTATTAAATCTAAGCAATTTAAAGTTGTTATCAAAACTTTACAGGTTAGTGTCTAAACTGGACGAGTCAGTCTCTCTCCCGATCTCCAAGTGGGAGGCGGATCTCTCTCTGAATACCGACCAGCTTTCTTGGTCACAAATATGCTTAAATACGTTTACTATGACTAAAAACCCAAACTTACAACTTATACAGTATAAAGTTCTTCATAGAATACATTATACTGGACAAAGGATGTTCCAGATGGGCTTTGTCACCTCTAATATCTGTTCACAGTGCACAGAGAACACCCCAGATAATTATATGCATGCTTTATGGTTCTGTACACCGGTACAGAGGTTCTGGAAGGAGATTTGTGAGGATTTATCCACATGGATCGACCACAGAATCCCAGTGTGCCCCACGGTGTGTATATTAGGTCACCTGGGAGACACTCAAATAGATCCTAATTGGACACACCGGGTTCTCACTGCCTTATGTATCGCAAAGAAAACCATTCTAGTAAATTGGAAACAAAAATCCAGTTTATGTATTAACCATTTTAGGAATCTTTTATCAGATCATATTAGTAGTGAGATAATGTCTGCCTCCACTGAACAACACTCGGCTGAATTGCACTCTCTGTGGTCCCCGATTGTTGGCCTCGTTACCTAGTGGGGGCGGGGGGGGGTGATCTCGTAGCCCTTGGGGTTGGGGGTCGGCTTGGGGGGTCTGGGGCGCGGGCCTCTGGTGGCCCCTGGGGGGCGGTGGGTGGGGCCGCGGGGTCCTGTCCCTGGCCGGTGGGGGCCTTGGGGGCCTGTGGGGGGGGTACCTCATGGCGGTGGGGGGGGTGGCTGGGGAGGGCTCGGGCGGGGGGCGGTGGCTTGGGCGTCTCCGGGCCTCCTGGGGGGGGCTGGGCCGTGGACGTGGGGGTCCCACCCGGAGGGCCCGGTCCTGCCTGGGTGGGGGGTGGCTGTCTGCGCTGGGGGGGCATTGCTGCCTTGGTCCTCCGTCGCTGGGCGGGGGCCGAGTGCCCCTGCGGATGTGGGGACTCCGTGACCCTTGGGGTGTCCGCCGGGGTGGCCTCGGGGGGGGGTGGGGCCGGGTCCGGAGATCGGGCCTCCCCTGACCGGGGGGTGCACGGGCGGGCGCGGCGGCGGGGTGGCGCCATTCCCAGGTATCTATGTCTTATGTTGTCAGTATGAATGGGAGGATGTTGGACCGTTTCCCCCTCCGTTTGGGGGCTCCGGCGGCTCCGGGGGCGCCCGTGGAGGTACGGTGGGGCCCTGGCCCGGCTCGGGGGGCCGGCCCCCGTCTACTGGATGGCCGGTGGGGGGACGCGGGTGTCTTATCAGGGCCAGCTTTGCTGGTCCTGCCTCCTGGCTTCGGCCTCCGCTCCCCCTCTTGCCCCCCCTACACGATTCATACGCACATAGGCGAAAGGCGGGGGGTCCGGGTCGTGGGGGGCACTGTCCCGCGTGGCCCGGCACTCCCCGCCTCACGGTTTTAACAGCAAATTAGACACTGCACATTCAACACTTTATAAATACACTTGACAAGGACACGTAGTTCGGGAGGGGGGGGGGTCGGTGTCAATCGATACTTGGCCCTCCCTCCTCCCTGTTTTTATGGCATTAATCACATGCACTCAACACAAGGGGCGGGAGGGGGTCCCACATCACCCGCGTTCCCTCACCGGCCTGGGCCTCGGACGGGTGGGTCGGGTTACCCGGGCCTGGCGGGGCCCGCCGTGCAGCCTGGGGTGCCTTCTGGCGGTGCTGGACCCCCCCGGGGAGGGGGAAACGGTGCGTGATTGTATGTCTGTGTCGGTGAGAATGCGGTATGGAAGGGTCCTGCCATGGAGGATTTGAGCCTCCATTGGCAGGACATCAAAAACTTAATAATTTATCAATATTATATTATACAAAGATGGTTATTATTATTATTATTATTATTAGTATTATTATTATTATTATTATGTATAGTATATTATATTATTATTAGTATAGGTATCGGATAGGCGAATGGATGAATGAATGGGATGCCTGGGTCTGGGGCCCTCCGTTGTCGGGCCTGCGCGGGTGTCGCCTTGTTGGGGGGTTCCCTCTCTCCGGGCCCGTCTCCGGTCCCCCCCGCTGCCTCTACGGCGGGGCGCCCCTCTGGTCTGGGAGGGCCACTTTCGTGGGGGACGGGTGCGCCTGCCCGCGTCGGCGGCCGGGGCGGCTCTGTCTCTCCGGGCAGGCTGGCCCCCTGCCGGGTGGGGGTCGTTGGCCTGAAGGGTGAGGGCCTCCTGGCCGCGTGTCCGGCCCGGACCGGGTGGCCGGGGATTGCCTGGGTCGCGGTCCGCCGCCGCGGGATCCCTGGCTGCTTCTTTCCGCGCCGTGGGGGCCCCGCCCGCGGGCCCCCTCGGCCGCCGCCGGGCGGGGGGGGGGCCTCGCAGGCGGTGGGTTGCCTCCCTCCTACTTCTCCCCTCTGTGGGGTTTGCCGGTGGCCTGGGTTCCGGGCTCTTCCTTGTCGGCCTCTGGTCTCGCGGGTGGCGGGGTCGCTCCCCCCCCTCCCCCACTATAGATACACTTCAGGTGGAGCTTTGTTTGGTTTATTACACACACACACACACACACACACACACACACATACACACATACACACATATAGTCATTTAGTCACATGCACACACACACACACACACACACACACACACACACACACACACACACGCATGATCATATACATACACACACACACACACCTAGACATACACACTGGCTTGTTCACCTGCATGCTGGCTCTCTAGTTTTTGGGTTTAGGTAGCGGTAGCGATAGCTTAGCTCAGACTGCGATCAGATCTCAAGATTTAGGTCGATTGCTGTTCGTGTTTTGGTTGGCTCCGTGCCGGTTTCGTGCTTTGTTTGTGGTTTTTTGTTGCAGATTTCCAGTGCTTGACGTGTGTCTCCGTGTGTTCCTGCTTCCTGGATTGGCAGTGGATGTCGTCACCCCCCCCCCCCCACCCCCTCCCCCCCCCCAAAAAAAAAAAAAAAAAAAAAAAAAAAAAAAAAAACACTGGGTTTGTATGTGTATATTTATGTATGTGTACGCATATGTGTGCGTATATATATGTATATATTACATATAGTAATAATGCACATATATACACTTTTGGTTTCTACCGTCATGGTATCAATCAATAATATGTGTGCAGACAAGGTGAAAAAAAAAAAAAAAAAAAAAAAAAAAAAAAAAAGAAAAAAAAAAAAAAAAAAAAAAAAAAAAAAAAAAAAAAAAAAAAATAAATGTGCTCACAGACGGTGTAGTTTCGTTTAGGACTGTTTAGGACTGTTGGTGGTTATAAATCCCTTCTCTTCTTGACTGAACATGTGCCTCAGATATGCTCCGTTATTTAGGATGTGGTCAGCACTGCACTTGAAGAAAAGAAAGGTTTATTTCCCAAATGTGATGCAGCCGACAAGTTATGACTTCCAGGTGGTCTCTGTCCTCTTTTGTACAACTAAACCTGTAAAATCACAGCAACTGTGGCAAAGTTTGTTAAAAAAAAGAAGAAGAAAATAAATATTTGTATTGACCTTTTACAATGAAGTCATTTTCTTGTAGGGCTCTTATATATTCCAGCAGCATAAAAGGTAGTTTTACCTTTATAAAGTCTGGTTTATCCTTTTTTACTAGTTTGATGACAACTGCAGATAATTCATTGAGGTATTATGGGTGTAACTTCACTTGGTATCTTAATTAGTTGGATGTAAAATAGTTTTACACACATTTATTCATCTTACTATCAGCTGAGGGATTTTTTTTAACACAAAGTAAATTTAGTCCAAATTTGATAAACACTTCCTTTGTTAAACTTGAGACCTTTAGATCTGTCAACGGTGAGCACATATTAAATTAATCACATATCAAATTTGATTCAGATCATTTAAAAAAGAAAAAGCGTTATTATGATAAATAAAAAGTGACTCTTAGGTTGCCTTTTAAGTCTTCTGTTGATGATACATGTAGTATCTTATGATTAGACTCAAGGAGCGAGTAATGATCCTGAAACAAACGTGTTGACAACCAAATATGTATAAATCTGTGTAGTAATACCATGTCTGACCACAAGGAGGCAGTGTATCGTAAGAAAATTCATAACTTTGTTTCAGATTTCATACTTTCACAAGTACACTAACACACAGTTTAGTATATACAAAGTACTCTTACCTGTGAATTGTGCTGTTCCAGTGTAAAAACGACATTGTGCTTCGAGATAATGTCATTTTTGAGCAAACAAATCCTAACAAAATGAATCCAGTTTCCGGTGTGACGTGTGAAGGGGGAAATTAAAGCTGTATCGTTGTTGGCATCAAAAATGGACAGTTGTCCTCTTTTTAACCAAAACCACAGCAAACAAATGCCCCACTGCTTGTGCCCCAGGTGTGTGTGAAGTGTCCAAGGGGTCAACACTTGGCTTTATGTTTCTGGTACGAGCCGTGCACAGCATAACAACCGAATTGTCGGCATGAACACACTTATGCATTCAAAATAGCAAACTTAGTGACTATTTTAAATATTAGCACAGTGTTGTCGGTGGTTCTTTCAACACAGTTGATCCATGCGCCCCCGTGTGGTCGGAAGCGGTGTTACTACGTAATTCATTTTTAATTTATCATATAAAAACAAATTCAGTAGTGACGTGGTCATGGTTGATCCTCTTGCTACATTTGGTACTGAGGCTCATTGCAGTAAATAAAACTGTTGCCATGGTGATGCATCCATGTAAGACAGGACTCTAAGCAGCTAAGACATCTCAAAAGCACTGTGTTTGTTTTATACAATGTTTTTAATACAAGTTTTATTTTACACAACTGTTGGACTGTGCTCTTGACATCAACACGTTTTCATGAACAGTAATATCTGTTTAAATGTCGATTGGCACAGCTGCTGCAGACGTTCAAGTAAACAGCACATGTTTAATCTTAAATCACACAACCCACAACCCATCACGGGTTTATTTACATCGTCACAAAAAAGGGCATTAAAGGAGTTCAAATATGAAGATGTCCTTAAGATCATCAGCAGGTAAATTATAGTACAATTTTTTATGAAACGTTATTGTGGTATAAAGTCAGACTGACTGAAGACGAGGTAACATTTACAACTCAGGCTATGATTTACTCATCATCGTCATCATCGTCATCATCGTCGTCATCGTCGTCATCATCATCATCATCATCGTCATCATCGTCATCATCCTCCACGTTGTTATCATCATCATCATCATCATCTTCCTCCCCATTATCATCCTCATCATCATCTTCCTCATCATCATCATCATCATCATCATCGTCATCATCCTCCTCTTCATCACCATCATCGTCTTCCGTGTTGACTTTGCCAGAGAGCACGTCTTCGATCCACTCCTCCAGCTCCTCAGCGGTGGGCAGGTCTTCCTCATCTTCCATCTCCATCCACACACTGTCAGCCTTCACACACACACACAGAGTAAGTCCAATGTAAATCAGGAAAAACTGTCATGGCAGCATCAAACTGGGCTTGTCACTTACATCTGTGACATTGATGACTCCGATCTGTGGTCTGAACAGGTCCACCTTGAAGGTCTTCTCCCAGTACGGGATCAGCTACAGAGGGACAGGAAAACATACATTTAAACAACCTGAATCAGCTCTAAAAAAAATGATTTTAAATCTGTACCAAATTGTTAAAAAAAAAAAAAAAACACGCTCAAACTCACCAGTGGGAAGTCATCTGGGTCGATCCAGATGATGCTGAGGTCAGAATTGTGAGTTTTATCTCTGGCTACTTCCTTCAGGATCTCCAAGAACTCATAGCCATCTGGAAGACCCAGGTTCACAGAAAAACAATCCCAGTTGGTGTTTTATCAGACTGCAGTGACAGAATGTTTCCTAGCTTTCTTTCCTAATTGTTTTAAATCATCCTCTTTTTCTGCTCAGTAGGTGAGATGATTTGTAAATCAACCATTTATTAAAAAAAAAAAAAAACATTTGAAAAAACATGCCTCATGGCATGGCCGGAAAAGTCCTTTTTCTCAAAAACGTGATTTCACAATACTTTATAGTAACAAAAAATATATTTATATTGTTAAACCAATAAAAATGATCACTCCAAACTCTCATAGTAACTCTTTAATTTGCAAGAAGATTGAATTGGACGGCTTAGATAAAAATTCAATTAAGAAATGCATTTAAATGTGAGATTTGAACTAATTTGCTGTGACTAAAAGCTTCTGCTGGTCTATTTCTGTAACAAACTAAATAAACAAGAATCTCCCTCGGGTCCTCCAGCAGAAGCTTCGGAACAAGAAGCTTTGAGTTGTGAAACAAGCCTCCTTGCAAACTGCAAGTGTTTATTTTGAACAGGCAAATCATTTGCATTATTATAATTTATCCTGTTATATCTCTTATCATCAGAGCTGTCACTTTCTTTACTTTTTTGATCATCAGATTAAATAGGTTTCTGCAGAAACCATGCAAATATCCACAGTTTATAGTTAAAGTGCTAGAAATCCAGTATAAAACACTTCTTACCGGGGTCCTCCTCCTCTGCAAAGGCCACGATGTGAATGCCCTCCATATCATCCTCCTGAGCAGAAAGGAAAACTATTTAACTATGTAAATAAAATAAAAAACTAAGTAAAATGAAAGTTATGTATGTTTGTAAGTCGCTGACCCAGGTCTCAAACATATCTTCTGCACGCAGCTTTCGCAGGGTCGGTCTGCCAGGAAGCAAAACACATCACTGTAAGTTACATTAAAAGTGAGAGAGATGCAGATCTGGTGGAGGCGATCTTTATTTACCGTCTGTGTTTGGTGATAAAGTCCACCAGCTTCTCCTCAGAGAGAGGCTTCCCCGGGATGTTGACGGGCTCCTCCATGAAGGGCTCGTAGAAGTCCACCCCATTCATCTTAAGAGTCAACTCCTTGGCCACCTGAAGGTGTAGAGACACGTCTCGTTAAGCGTGTAACTGTATCGGTGTAACCTTTTAAGTTTTTTTGTTCTTAACTTACAGACTTCTCGAATGTGGCGTAGAATTTAATGTAGGGCTGAAACTGCTCTGCAGCTTCTTTAAATGCTTCAAAATCTGGAAATATGAAGCAGAAAGAGGAACAGTTAGTAACGTCGGGCATGTATTGGAACAAGAAGAAACAAAAACGTATTTGTCCGTTGCATTGTTGACATTTGCACATCAAGAAGCGGAAATAGCTCAGCTTTGACCTCAGCGTAAGACTCCCACAGATGGTCAGAGGGGCTGCAGCTCCTGGCTGAGACTAAAGTCTCCCTGCAGCATGTGTGCAGCCTGCTGCAGCTGTGTGTGGAGGAATGGTGAAAGTGGATCTGTAAATCCATGGAGATGAAGCCGATAAAATCGGCTCAGAAGTCTGTTACAGGCGCATCTAACGAGGCTGAGAGAGGCTCTCTGTCATGCATGGTCAAGAAGCTCCAACTGCAAGGTTTTCCGTGACCTCCCCACTCCTGGCATGTGTCAAAGTGTCCTTGGGTAAGACAGCGTATCTGAACATTGACCCTGATATTAATAAATATAGGTTTTACAAGCAAAAGCGCTCACGCTCTGAGTTTCCACTCTTGAAGTAAGCGATCAGACGGATGTCTTCCTCCAGTCTGTCGAAGGCTCTCAGCTCCAGAGCATTTTCTATGATCTCCACCGGCTCCTCCATGAGCTAAAAACAAAAGAGGAAATAAGCTTGGGGTGTCAGCAAGAAAGTTGCTTATCACAGCCGACAGCTGGGAATCTGCGCCGAATCAAGTCCACTCACATCCAACAAGAACTCCACCAGGGTGTTTGCAGAGAGCAGGCCGTCAAATTCAATCACCCTGTCGTCCTTGAACACATAGAGGCTTCCCTGCTCCTCCAAGCCTGGGGTCCAAACAAAAGACACATTACTTCACCTCTATCAAAATAAAAGCTCAATAAAAAAAGGGAGGCCTGTAAAGATACTCGCCTAGTTTCTTTGCCACCTTTGAGTCTTTGTGGGAGTCGACTAGTCCGAAGCCAATATCCTTCTCCTCCATCACCTGAGCGACGAGCTGAAGCAAAGACACATGGTGAAGGTTTGAGTCTTAAAAAACTTAAACTTAAAAACTTAAAAGTTTGACTCCAGCAGCAAAGCTGGCGCTGGGACGGGAAAGTGTCGGAGCTGCTCAGGCACGCAAAGACACGCTTACATAATCACCCCGGCTCTTTGAGCTAAATATAACCAAACTATGACTTTACTGTAAATAAATGTTCTGGCAATTGTTGCGTGAAGTACAGTAAAATAGATGTGTTAAATTCTACTGCCACAATATGGAAATAGTGAAGCTAAAAGTATCACGCAGTAAAAAGTTGGTCCCCAGTTTGGGATGGAAAATTCATTTAAAAAGACAAAAAGCAAACAGATTTACTGTGAAACATGCAAAATGTATATTAGAAAAAAGAAAGTTTAAAGGCTACAATTATATATAATATATTTTATATGTAAGTGTAAACAGGCTAATGTGACAGTTTTGTGACAATTTAATCATTTCCCATCATGAACCATATCTTATGTCTTGTAATATCCTAAATTTCCTTCAGGATTAATAAAGTATCCATATATATATATATATATATATATATATATATATATATATATATATATATATATATATATATATATATATATATATATATATATATATATATATAAAACATCAAATGCTCATTCAGAGACAATAAAAATTAATGGAGAAATTATTGTAAAGCATAAAAATAAAGACATGGATGTTGGCCTCCAAAGTATTTTGCATTTAATCTAAATATTATGACATATTTTGTAACCAGCATGGTGTTGTCATGAGAACAGCACTGGTTTCTCTCTACATGCTCCTTCTGTATTATTAATTACTATGTCATGTATCATCCAGGTTCAAACTCTTTCCTCAAAGCTCAAAGCTAGTGGAGCGATCTTTTCTTTCATATCTACATGTTGTCTGTAAAAAAAACAGTCCACATCTGTCTGGGAAGCCCCATCTGCTCTGATTGGTCGCCTCCACGTCTCCAGCAGACATCTGCTTCATCTGAGCTGACGTTCAAATTCAAGATTGACGCCAGACTGAGACCTTACTGATTGTTTAATCTGCAGAACGATGACTCGATCGTGTCAATGCTGAACGTTGTTGTTGCTGTTCGCCATCGCCAGCGCCGGCTTGTCTCGGAAGACGGCCTTCGGGTTTGTCCTATCTCTGATTTTCATCCTTCGTTGTTTCTTAAAAGTGCTGCTTATCCTCTGCTCTCGGCCGTTCCTGCAGACCGGGTCAAGATACTGTGATAGGACCCATAATTAGGTGAAATGTTGCACCGTTCATTTGTCGATCAGCCGACACGTCCTCGTGCAGAGTGAATTGATCAGGTTCTGACACATTTTCCCACCTGTGGTGCGTAAAGCCAGTGGAGCCGGCTTCCTGCCTGCCCTCCGGTGCTCGGATCACCTTCAGCAGGTCACCGAGGCCCTCGCCCTCGGCCGTGTGTAACATGAGCACAGGCCGTGAAATGCATTCAAACTGAGGGATTCATTTCATCTTTCATTGAGGCTGCAGCTGGACCCGAATACAAAACGTCCTGCATGGCGTCTTATTTCTGTCCACCGCGGGGGAGAAGGTGGTCGTGCCCTTCAGAGCAAAAAGCATAATATACATAGCTTGTTTCCCCAAGCGTAGGAAAGACGCGCGCCTCGTGTATTTATGGGATGGAGGCGCACATTCAATACGGCTAACATAACCTTAAGTCGCGGTGCTGAATCTCACGGGACAACTGTGCACATTCACTCTGACCTTGAAGAATTTGATGCCATTAAACTTTAAAATGCACCTTACACTGGAGTTTTGTGTCTACATAGTTGATTCTATACTCAATTGAGCATTTTATTTGTCTTTTGTCCCCTGTATTTACCTCAACGACGAATCTCTTCCTGCATTTCTCCTTCTGATATTTCTTTTTAATCTCGCCCTGTTTGGTGCATGGTTTTCTCTTCCTCCTGCTCATACTTTACCTCGATCACCAACTCGGTCATCTGGAATTGTTTCAGCAGCTCCTTGCTCTCTGGGACGGGGTCATGGTAGAACAGGCAGAGCATGCTGTGTTTCTTCAAAGCTTTCTTGTAGTTCTTGTCGTTGATGTCGATAACCCGGTCCTTGCCGTCATACTGGGGGAACTCCAGGCCCTTCTCAGCCGGCACCGGGGTGACGAGGCTCAGGCAGGGCAGCAGGAACAGCCACAGGGAGAACATGGTCTGCAGCTACCACCACAACTCCAGGGGGGGTGAGATTTAGATTCACCGAATGAATCCGGACAACTGGAGAGGTCACCTGTCAGTGGAGGTCCTCAGGCATCCCCAAGGAAATCCCACAGCTTCTTCAGATGCTCCTCCTGTCCCTCTGCGATCACTCCTTCACCCCTTCGCTCAGCAGACACAAAGGCGAAAGAGGAGCAGGGTCTGGCCTGTGAGGTGGCGGGGGCGGTTACCATACATAGCAGCACTCCTCTTCTCCGACCCACGCGGGACAGGCCCATTTTTAGGCGACCAGTTGTTTCAAGGCTAAAAATAAAACAGCAAGTGAGAAAGGGAAATAGCAAGGGATGACAGTCGGGGGTTTATAGACGGCTTTCTCCCTCTGATGTTCCTCTGATAGAGTCGGTGATGTGTGTGTGTGTGGGGGGGGGTCCCTGTTTTTTAGATGTTTTAGGACATTTGGTGCTAAAGTACAAAATGTGGATGTACTTCAGATGGATGATTGTTTCCCAACAGGTGTTTGCACAGAGCAATTCAAACCATGCGCCTGCAGCGTGCTTGATCTACTCATGTCGTCTGAGGGGTTTTCTGAGTGCAACCAGAGACGTTCAATAAACTGTATTGTAATAACTGTACTGTATAGAGTATCTTTGGTGCAACGTGCTGCAGAAAGCAGCGTTTTCCTAATGTTGAGCTTTTGGGCTGCCAAGTTCGATTGTTTATTGTTGCCACACTATTTGACAAAACAGCCGCATCGCTGTTGTCTTAATCTTATTCATCTTTGCTTTTATTCAAATTATGCATTTGTTCAGGTGTAAAGATTTGATGCTCTCTGCTGGTGGAAACAAAAACTTCTTGAGTCATAGTCATTCGATCTCTGTGAATTCACGCGAAGTTGGTGTAACTGCATTTAATATAATAATCATGTACAAAACTGTCACGTCTGTAATAAACCTTTAGAATAATTCAATACAGCCCGAATCCATAATGCAAAACAACAAAATATTTTATTTTGGTTTATGGCAGCAGATAAAATTAAGGCCAAACTTGAAATATGTATTTAAAATTGACATAGATTACCTTGGTGCAGCTATCCTTGTCCATTTTTTGATATTATTATGTTTTGCCTTTGTTTTATTTTGTCCTTTGTTCTATTATCTTTGTAGTATCTGTTTTTTCTGCATTATCAATTTATTTATTTATTTTTTCATTTTTACATCGAATGCTTAGGTCCAAGGGGTGGGTTTGGAAGGGGCTGAGAATATGTTTTAATGCTTGTTTAACATCATTGTGGATGCAACCGTTGATAAGAAAATCATGAAAAACAAATAAAAACATTTGATCACAAAAAAAGAATAATTCTATGCATGTGCTGATTACTTATTTCAATTTTTATCATTAAACATTTAACTCTAAATTAAACCCACTCTTTGTAGTAACACCCTTTCTGACCAACAAGTCACAAAAAAAGCTAAGACATGAGAAAGTGTACCTTAAGGCCGCCCGGGACACACCGACCCGATAATCGGCTGTCGGGCACCGTTGGGCGAGGTCTGGTTGGTGTGTCCCATGTTGTCGTCCGTCGGTGCTCATTTCGATTGAGGGAGTGCTAGCCATTGACTAGCTAATCAGACTTAACCATAATGATGGTAAACTTGCTAGCTAAACAGCGGTGGCAAAAACGCTAAACTACACTATCATGACGTCGGTTTGAATTTGGCTGTGTTTGATTGTATTATATTTTCATTTTTAGCCGTCTTATTTTTGATCCTTCTTGACTTGTTTCAGACATGAAAAAACTGTGCTTAGTTCAGAACTCGAGACCAGAGCAATCCGTGATTTCCGGTGGTTCTTTTTTCCTTCTGTTTTTGTGCAACATCACAGATTAGCGCCACCAGCCATTATGTGGACGTATTACGCTTTGCAAACTCGTAGAACGTATGTGGTAGTCGGCATCAGGTTGGTGTGTACTGGAGTATTTTTTTGACTAACTCGGGGAGACAACTTTCAGTCCGACTGCCTTTCTGCCGACGGCCGGCCTTCGGGTCGGTGTGTCCCAGCCTTTAAATAATCAGGTTTTAATGACATTTGGAAAAAAAATCCTAAATTACTCTCATCAGTCCAGTAATCAGTAAAGCAATGAAGAGTCCCACCAAATCAGTTTTTGCATAATTCAGCCCATTTTTTCTTTCTTTTCCTCTTCTTCTTGACATAATTACATTATTGTTGATTGTATGGTGGTAGTAGTGGTGGTAGCAGTGGCAGTAGTAAAAGCAGATGTTTTAATATTATTATTATTATTAGTAGTAGTAGTAGTAGTAGTAGTAATAGTGATGATGGTAGTAGTGATGGTAGAATTATCCTTTAATTGCACTTATATTTATTTGTATCTTTCTATCATAACCATGTTCATGTTGGTCTCACTGTCATGTAAATATCAGCTCACCCACACATTTGCATAATTTAAATGAATGAATAATTACATAAATAAATAGATATCGAAATAGATAAATAACAGGTAATAATAGATAAATAACAGATAAATAAAAACAAAGTGCGCCTTCAGAAGTACAAAGTGATTGATCATCAGCTCAGTATCACTGTCAGTGGCTCCATGCGCCCCCATGTGGTCAGAAGAGGGAGAGCATCTTTAATCCAAAATATTCTATCACAAACTACGAGCTGTCAAAGTCAGGTGATGGCGGTGTGAAGCTGTCCAGTTTCTTTAAATACAACCCTTTTTTTATGCCACCAATCCCAAACCCAGATCACTTAGTAAAAATGCTTTTATTTTGTTAATCTCCTGTGAAATGTTTGTATTTTTTAGTTTAGCCAGCATTTATTATTTCTCTCACTCTGGTTTCTAAACACAACCAGCTTTGTTTTGCTGACTGAAGACCTGTGTTGTTCATTCATTAAATATTCCACTTATGATTAGCTTGTTTCATATTTTAGATATGTATATTTTTAAAATACTTACTTACTTACTTAAACGCGACAACATACATGCCACTGTAGTTCAGACAGTTGAGTTCTCCTTAATGTATTTGAGGTAGAAGTCTTTAGATCAGATGATCTGATCCGAACTTTTATAAAAAAAAAACACATTAAATGAATGTGGAGAAGTCTGCAAATGCTTCAAAATGTAGATTTGTGCAAATAAAAGATTCATACTTGGGTTTTAATGAAACATAATTTTACCAGAAACCCTGACAGTCACATTCATTTTCAAATAAATTTCAATCAGAACAAACAATTATTAACATAATTTACCAGAAGAACATGAAAATGAAAGAAAAAAAGTATAATAAGATAATGTTTTGTAAGTACCTCTGCCTTTCAGCCGAAGAGAGTTACATACAGGGTGGTGGAATAAGTGATGGATGGATGGATGGATGGATGGATGGATGGATGGATGGATGGATGGATGGATGGATGGATGGATGGATGGATGGATGGATGGATGGATGGATGGATGGATGGATGGATGGATGGATGGATGGATGGATGGATGGATGGATGGATGGATGGATGGATGGATGGTCAGTGCTTTGATTCATCAAGTTGAGCTCTGAACAGGTAGTAATTTTGTTTCTTAAAGGGTAAAGATAATTTGTATTAGTCTTTTTTCCGTGTTTTTAAAGTTGCAGAATGAAACGTCCTCTTTAAAGCAGCACAACGTAACTTTCAGCTTTTGTTGAGTTTGTCGGCTCCTTTGGACAAAAGCGGTAGTGCTTTACCAGTAGTGTGGAAGGGTTCCTACCATGCTCCTCCAAGTTACATAGTGCCAGTGAAGGTGATACAGACCCCTTCAGACCATGACAGAGGTTCATTAAACCTGTTGTAAGTTGATGTACCATCACAATGACTCTGGAAATATTATATTAAGGTGGATAAGTTACATTGTGCTGCTTTAACTGAGAGCTGAGTAAAACGGATCACTGCAGCTGAAAACTTACTCATTCACTTTTACATAACAGCTCTTATTTTGTTTAGTCTGAGGGTTTGAGTTTCTGTGAGAAGGTCACATGAACCTTGAAACTATCAAGAAAACAAAAGAGCTGATATATCCTTCGCCTGATAAAGAAAAAGGAGAGCTGGAGGTCAATGAAGCACAGACACTTTCACAAACATCCATGCAAACACAGGAAATTAATCTTCTGAGGACCATCTTGGTTTATTAAAGACTGACGTGGAGGTGAGTTATCTGTAACTCTTCATCTGCCCACAGAGGGAATAAAATTAAAGTTTCTTTCTGCAGCAGTTACCAACTTCTGTCTCTAGATGGCGGTAGAAAGCAGCACATTCTGGAGGTCGTTTTGATCAAACATTCATATTTATTTCCTCAAGACCAACAAAACACTGCTTTTCCCTCTTGTTCTGTAAAGCAACAAATCAATGTTTTCATGTTTTATAAGCCCAACCCAGGGAAATAAAAGTTGGAAAATTACAATATAAAACCATTTTATAGACACTTTGGCTGCGTCCCAATACTCCCCCTCGCCCTCGTTTTCTTCACTAACCCTAACTTTTGCGCGTTCCCGTGAAGGTAGGGGTGTCCCAATTCCTCTTTTCACCTAGGGGGAGGGGGCATAACGAGGGCTAGGGCTGAGAATAGCCCCTTCAAATCGAGGGATTTCAGATGCTGACTTGGCGAGCGAGGGGGTATGAAAATTTCCCAGAATGCTTTTCGTCGTCATTTGCGGACTGAATCAAAAAAAAAAACATGGCGGACATTTCTTATTTTTTTGGGAATAAAATCAATATTTTGAGTTAGTTTCTGCATAAAAATGCATTTTGATTACATTTCTCGGCGCAAACCAATATTTTACTTTCATAATATTCACTCAGTGAATGTACATAATCCCTTTTTTGTCAGTTGTTCGCTAAGATCGCGCCGGAATATGGTTACGTAACCTACGTAAGCGACGCCGTAGGTTACGTAAGCGACGCCGTAGGTTACGTAAGCGACGCCGTAGGTTACGTAAGCGACGCCGTAGGTTACGTAAGCTACGCCGTAGGTTACGTAAGCTACGCCATAGGCTGCGTCTATTTAACGTGGACCTAAACTCCGGAGCCGGCAGACAGAAATCTCTAAATTTCGGAGCAAATTTCTTAACAGGCGTAGCTACAACTGTTAGATTTCATCTATTAAACCAACATCTTCCTAAATGATTTATTTCAGCCAGCGTAATTCTCAACAGAGCTGCAGGTTTCTCTCCCGGGACGACGCAGCAGCTTGACCCGGCGGACACGTCTCTTCTCGGGCTGTGAGCTGAGGCTGCTCCCCGGGGGCGGCGGCTCTTCTCATCTCCGAAAATATCGGGTCAAATTTCTTAACAGGCGTTATTTGGATAAACTGAGCCCCGGTTGCGGATCTTAAGGTTACCTTTATGCCTGAAAAAATATTAAAACTTAATAAAGTGCCATATTAACAGTGCTGCAGCTGAAATTAAAACAGCTTTTGGCTCTCAGCTTCCTGATCAGGTTAGGGATGAAAACGAGGGGGAGTAGGAGAAATGGGACAGGCACCTGGGCCAAGTGCCCTAGATCTCAAGTGCCCTAAAATCTCCCCCTTCTTTTTTAGGTCTTAGGGAAGAAAAGAAGGGGGAGTGGAGAAAAGAAGGGGGAGTATTGAGATTGGGCCTTTATGTTTGTTGGATCTATTAAATTTATTTCAGGCCTCCAACACAAGTGAGGGCAGCTTAGTTCTAAGTGAAAGAAAAGATGATGATATCGTTTCAAACAGATGATGTCAACAGGTGACGGGGCATAAAAACAGCATTCCTTTTGGCTTTGAGGAGCAAAAAATTAGGCAGAAGACATCCAAGAAATCACTGAAATGGGGATTCACCTACCGGTAATTGTCCTTCTGCAGTTAATATTTTAGAGGAATCGCAGCCCGTGAAGAGAAAGGAAACAAGCCCAGGCTGGTCTCCCATGATCTCAGATCCCTCTGACGCTACAGTTACAAGATCATCCCTCAAACATGGGCAAGGACTGTGTCAAGTTCTGGAAAACGGAGTTTCACTCACTTAAACTTTACTGTGCACCAAAAGAGAAGTTCGATGTTGTTCTTGTCTAGAGGTGGAGTTAATCTGACCATCAGACATCACTGATGAGGAACAGCTCAGGACTGACCCACAATCCTGCTTCCATTTGGAAATATGTGGAGAATTTAGATATGTTACAACAACGACTATGTTCTGTTGTGAACCTTAAAATGTGTTTGCAATTTTTCACAATTTCAATACCTTTGAGGGAAGGAAGGGCAACAATGCAAAGTGGTAAAACCTTTACTGTCCCAAGTTTGAAGCTTTATTGTCAGATATATGTTCGACATACAGCACAAATGAAATTAAATAAAATAAACAGTCCACAATTTAAAATGACATAAACTAAACTTGAATATTTACAAGAGTTTTTACATGATGCAAATTTATGATGCAAAAGTGTTTGTGTACTAACAACTAAATTAAGCTCATTAGAGAGAAACATTATTGGTACTGGGTTCATACTACATTAGAAAGAAATGGAAGTCACTGTTATGATTATGTTGTCTCTTTCATTGTCCATATTGTCCCATTTGCTTTTGGTAAATAAAATACCAGCAGCCAGCCGTCCTGGGGTGTCCCTCGGCTTGAAGGACACCTACACTTTGCAACTGTGTTTTTGTAATCGTGTTCTTGAGGAGATGACTCCTGCACAAAAAGGAGGGGAAACACACATACATGCACGGAAATTAAACAGAATATGTGTAATTTTAAAAGCATGGAGAAGAAAAGTGCCACAGAAAGAGAAACTGTAAAATGTAATAAATAAAATGAAGACTTTATCTTAGATATCTGTGTGAACTGCAGGGCAATCTACTTGTAAAATCAAAAGCTACAAATAAATGATACAAATAAATGCCAAGAGTTTTTATGGCGTGATGATTAAAAAAGAAATAGAAGAAGATTTTGCACCATATCTCCACGGTTACCGTGGAATTTTCCAGTGTTCCACTTTATCCACGGTCACATTTCAGCCGACCCAGTGTGATGAAAGTCCATTACAACCCGATCCGTGTTGAAATGAACTGACAGCGGGGATCACTACATCTCATGCAGCAACGTGATACTTGTATTGGTTCAACAGCGAGATAAATCACTTGAATCCATCATTTTTGTCAGTTTCTGCCCGTAAATCCAGCTGTGAGGCCGGATACATGACTATCAGGCCAACAGCGAAAACTGTTGGGAAATGCTTCAGACGTGGCGGTCCCTGCTCTCACTCCATTTCAACACATATTGTAACAGCAGGACTTTTGGGGAAATATTTCCCATTATAACATGTCATGTTGTTGTTGTTCCCTTGCAGTTTGTTTGCCCTTGGGGATGATACTGTAGTAGTTTTCCATATATACTCATAGATGAGTCCTGTATTTCGCTCCTCCTCCCCGACGTGGCTCATGATCCCTGACCTCCTGCAAAAGCAATCACACCTGAGATACAGGGATAATCAGGGTTAACCATTACACCGTTTTTGATCCATCACGTTTAATGCATCCGAGTTGCACAGGGATGCAGCTGACCAACAGATATCGAGAGTTTGTTTTTGTTTTTGTTTTCAGTCCCACAGAGACTGAAAGTAAGGGCCAATCCCAATACACCCCCTACTTTCTTCCACTAGCCCTACTTTCTACCACTAGCCCTAAAAAAGAAGCCACAGATTTTAGGGCACTTGAAATCTTCCCAGGGCCCTGTCCCAATACTCCCCCTACCCCTACTTTCAGCCCTAAAATCAGGAAGCTGAGAGCCAAAAGCTGTTTTAATTTCAGCTGTAGCGCTGTTAATATGCCACTTTATTAAGTATTTTTTCAGGCGTAAAAGTAACCGTTAAGATCCCCAACCTGGGCTCAGTTTATCCAAATAACGCCTGTTAAGAAATTTGATCTGATGTTTTCGGCGATGATAAGAGCCGCCGGTCCGGGGCGCAGCAGCAGCAGCTCACGTACAGACGTGATCGCCAGGTCAACCTGCGCCGTCGTCTCGGGGAGAAACCTGCAGCTCTGTGGAGAATTACAGCTGGTTGAAATAAATAATTTAGGAAGGGAGTTCATTTATGGTTCCGCGTTAAATCAACGCAGAGCCTACGGCGTAGGGTACGGCGTATGCCGCACGTCGCCGTGTAACCTATGCCGTAGGTTCTGCGTTGGTGTAACGCGGAACCATAAATCAGCTTTTATTCTGGCGAGGTTTGAAAAAGACTTCGCAACAACGGGCAAACGAGTGATTATGTACATTCACTGAGTGAATATTATGAAAGTAAAATATATATTTCTCACTAAAAATGTAATCAAAATGCATTTTTATGCAGAAACTAACTCAAAATATTGATTTTATTCACTAAAAAATAAGAAATGTCCGCCATGTTTGTTTTTTTTATTCAGTTCGCAAATGACAACGAAAAGCCTTCTGGGAAATTTTTCTGGCCCTAGTTCAGCTAGTCAGCATCCGAAAACCCTCGATCCGTAGGGCCAGATTCATAGCCACTACACTCGTTTTCTTCACTACCCCTAGGTGAAAAGAGGAATTGGGACACCACTACCCTCACGGGAACGCGCAAAATTTAGGGGTAGGGCTGAAAACTAGGGGTAGTGGGAGTATTGGGACAGGGCCTAAGTCATCCCCGTCTACGGTGCCCATTGTTGCAGGTCCATGTCTTTCTAAGTTATTCTCAGATTTCAACCAGGAAGTCTATTTATAATCACATTTATTGTTATTGTTTTATTTGGTAAAATAAAGGGGGTCCTCAAGAGGGCTCAAGATAAAAAGCAAAGGTTAGAAATCATGGAGTGTAAATGGACTCAGACTTAATCTTCAGTAGCCACTGAACTTTTTAATCACCTCAAACAGATATCAGGTCTGAAGACATGGATGAAGTTATCTCCAGCAGACACGACTACTGTGACGCTCCTCTGGCAGGTCTTCCCAACCATGTGGGATCTATTCAGTTATGTGTTTTTGCTATGTTGTATTTTCATTGTCTTTGTGTTTGTTTTGCATAATTAGTTCAGTCAGTCTTATTGTTTCAGTCTATTTGAGTTGCAGCTATATGTTTTTATTTTGAAAGTTGGTGGACAATTTGGGCACAGCTGATGTTACTTCATTGATTAGAGCATAGTTGGAAGTCCGCTGGCACCGGGGAAGGTTTTTACCAGCTTCAGATAGATTCAGAATCAGCCTCAGGACAGAATTAAGAGCCAACATTTTGATTTAGTTGTAGGAGACAGTAGCCACTACACCCCCCAAAAAACGATTAGACAACTAAACCAGAACGCTGCAGCCAAAGTTCTAGCGAGAACCAGGAAAACTGAGCACATTACTCCTGTCATGAGATCCTATTATGGGTCTTATGCGGGACACGGATGGAATAAACTTCTTATTGATAGTCAATCTGCTGTTGCACTAATAGGAGCATGTTCATATTGAGAGCCAACTCCGGGTTGTCCCGGGTATACAATTCAGCGCACACAAACATAAACAAAGGTAGGTCAGAACCCGGTTATCAACAGTAGAAGTGATTTATTTATTAATCCTTTCTGAATCAGTTGGGTGCAGCTTGTACATTTACTAGGAAGAGCGTCTTATTGTAGTTAGTTTCCAAGTAAGATTTATGTGCACTTCAAGCTGCAAGCAGAGAGGATTTTTTTTTTTGTCTGATGTGGGAGTCTTAGAGAGGTCAGCGTGCACTATTTTAGATATCACAATATCAGAACTTGGGGGTGCATTTGTTCATGAAAGAAAAACAAAAGACAGAGAGACTGAAATGTTATTCCAGTAAAATAAAGATGTTTTCATTGTCTTCGTCGGGTTGGCTTTGGAAAGGTTGGACCAACAAATATGCTTTGTGTTAACGCTTGAGTGGGTCATGGTTCACATTTCTTTAAAAAAAAATATTCTTAAAGTCTTAAAGTCTTCTGAACACTTGAATGACAATTCATTAATATTTGCAATAAAATAAAAAAATAAAAAAAGGTGATTCAGTTTCACATTCCTTTACCTGCCATGTCTTGTCCCACCAGCCGGTGGCGCCTTGAACCTATAGAACAATTAAAGGCTCAAACATTTAAAAACACTGGTCTAGATTTATGAATCCTCTTTGCTCGTCATTAAACGCTGTTTCTGAAAATCAGCTAAAGCAAAAATGCGGTTGCCTTTAATGATGAAAATATCGCAGACTGTCAGAGAGGCGAGGGCTTTAAAAATCACACATTGTATAACTGTTTTAATTAATTTAAAGTGTTCAAAAAAGTGTTAAAATATGGATCCCCGTGGCTGTAAACAAGCCATGACTGATGTGACCAGTAGCCACATGACATCATCAGAAGCTTGACTGGATGAGAGGTCAAAGGTCAGACGTGGACCGGAGCAGAAACCCCCAAAGGTAAAAGAGGAACACGCAAACGAGTCTCCGGAGCTGGTGGCCCGTAGACTCCAGCCAGGCCTGAGTGTCATAGGAACTACGGGATGCAGATCCAATCACACACTCACAGAAATAATGCACCTTTCTCCTCCTACGTTTGCACACTGAGGCGGGATCACACTCGATCTGTTTCCCTGGGCCCGGTTTTTCAAAAGGTTTAATCCGGATCAAATTGATCCGGATTTAGTAACCCTTTTTTTTGCTATCCAGGATCACGTAATCCATCTTACTTTTGAGCCGGTTTTTCAAAGCAACATCGGATTGGATCAATCTGATCCGGATAGAAACTTTTCAGGATCACCAAATCTGGATAACCAGTGCTCAAATAGGGTAGGAAATACAATGTAGAACTATAGATATGTAAAGAGCAACAAGTAGAATAGCCAGTGTGACACTATTTCTGATTTGGATTTGTTTTGGATTTCAAAAACCAGTGATGCCATTGCCATCGCTTTGTTATTCTGTTTTATCATTGCATGCATCACTAAAAAATCATCTAAAAACAAAACAAAAATATTTTTGATTGTGATTAATTATAATATTATAATTAGTGACAGAATTATATATATTATTTGTGGTCAATATTGACAGCTGTTTGGGGGATTATTTTATGAGGCCAAACTCTTTCTACTTTGCTGTAGGCCTATAAAAGGCTGAATACGTTATAACCTACCTAATCACTGTAGCCTGACGGATGAACAAATCAAATTAAAACCTTATGAATAAATAGGATATCTTGTAGGCTATACTGCATGATCCAAATATAGTGTTATTTGATACAATTTTAAAGTTTCATTACATTTTGGGCCTGAAATCTATGCTGAATCCACCCTTCTGATGGGATCAGTTTAATCCCGATTTTTTGGATCAAAGTGATCCCAATCCTACTAAAAAGTTTTGAAAAGCCCAAACTGAAGGTTTGATCCAGATCAAAACCAGGATTGGATTACGTGATCTAATCCGATTACGTAATCCGTTTTGTCTTTTGAAAAACCCATTTTCATGATTTGATCCAATCCAAAATCCGAGCGGATTACTTTTGAAAAACCGGGCCCAGGAGATGTTTGTGGATCATCATTCATCAAGTGTACAGCAGTTTTCTGTGTTCATTGTTTGTGATTACACAACCTTTAATCTGAAAGCGCTTTATTTCGCCAAATATACACAGGAATTTAATCTGTTAAAAACAGCACCACTGAACAATAAAATAAAAAAATGGAAATAAAACTTGAAAAAATATAATAAGTAAGTAAAAAAATATATGTACAATGACCAGAGGTATTTACAGGATGGCAGGAATGAAAATTATAATGACCTATTCTTTGAGTGTCTTTAGAGCGGCGGAGCTGAGATGCCTTTATTTCAGAGGGCGGCGGCCTGGGGGAAAAAACTGTTCAAGTGCCTGGTGGTTTTGATTCTGATCACTCGGCTGGTGATCTGCCATCATGCAGAACACACAGGCTGTCGTGTACAATCATGGCTTTGATGTGTTTAGTTGCCCCGCTAGTCATGTACCTGCTTTCACATCCAGAGTCGGATAAAACGGCAAACGTATTCCCAGGAACGACAAGTCCCTCAGATGGAAATGCTTCATTTAACCACTGATTCAAAAGAAAAACTTCCTGTTTTAACATGAGAATCATCCTCATGTTATTCCCTTCTGATTTGTTTGCTCTCCGTGGGGTTTTACTGTAGTACTTTTCCATACATTATTATGTGATTTCTTTTCCATGTTATCACTCCTCCATGATATTAGTCATAACAATAAGCTGCAATCTCAATGACCTGCTGAGAAAGCAATCATATCTGACTAGAGATGGCGTCCTTATTAAGGTTAACCATTACACAGTCCCCAACACATAGTTTTGTTGTCTCATGGACATCATATTAGTGTTTTTTCAGTCCTTAGCTTGATATAAAGAGTTTGAAATAGAGTAATCTAGTTTTTTTTTTCTTGTACAGCCAAAGGGCCACACATAAAAACATTTAATTAAAACGAGATGAGTTCACCTCCTAGTTCTGTCATCTGGTTCATCAAAAACTGACCTGCTTTGTCTAAGTGTGCTGGTGATCTCTTTAAGCACAGCGACACTCAGTTGACAAGTGAATTGACAAGTGACACTAATAGTGAATAAATAGATTTAAATTCGAGGTTAAGAGGTTTGCTGTCATGTGCAGGGCAGACACAGAATTATAGAGCAGTGAAAAGTTTGTGACAAAGCATACATTAAAAATACTCCAAGCAAATTACAACAAAAAGCTCTAAGAATAGACAAAAAAGGAAACTGCAACTAAGGGCATTAAGCAAATGCAATGGAAAAAAACATATAAAAGTTGTAGGAATATTTTGACCAATATGCAGAACGTACATAAATAAAAAGTGAATAAAGTCTAAATGTTCTGTGTCAACTGTCTTTTTTAATTGTGAGTCGGGTTCTTCTGCCTGAAAAACCACTGCATTACTGACTCGTCACTGCAGAGAGAGCTAACAGTCCAGTCTGAACTCAGACGCCGCTCTTATACTGCCATCTAACCAGCAACAGCTAGACAAATTAAATGACAATACAACGTGCAGATTTAGCTTTCAAGCTTAGCTTTTTTTTTTTTTTTTTTTACACAGTTTGTGTTGTATAATTTTTATTTAAGTTTTTTAGTTTTAGTTTAAGTTTTAGTTATTCTTAGAATTACACCTTTTAAATCTGCATGATATCAAATTTGATATTTAAATGATAGCACATTTACATTTGCCACTTAAAGTCAGATATCAGCTTTTTAAGTATAATTTGCGTTTTGTGCAGAAATGTTTCACGTGATTATAATTTAACAAAAACCTTTCACCACGTTCCTATCTGGGGCATGTAAATATAAATATCTGAAGTAAAGTATTGTACTCCCACCGTGTCTGTTTACCTTGTTTATTTGAGGTCCTTCTACCGTGTATATGACAATTAAATGTGCAGAGTGGCTTTTTGTTTACCATTTTGTTGTTTATAAAGCTTATTAAACGCTCATATACATTAGAATGTATATCACAAGAACTGAAATATTTCCTTTTTGCCTCGGATTTGTCATTATTTCCTTTGTCTTCACATAAAAAGTCATGTAGTCGAGCTTTGCCAAATTTTAATAATAGACGCTAAACACATACACAACTGAGAACATGTTTAAGTTAACCCTGTGTTTGAGTTTGTGCAGTCCTGCAATCATCCTTTTGTAAATTACGCGTGTGACCCAGGAGATTTCAAATTCATCAACTGTGTAGATGCTTAAACCAAAAACAAGATGAGAAAACATCTCAGGTGTCTCAGCGGATATAGCAGGTGGCATCAGTGGTGCGGTCTTTGGGATATTTTCCAAGTTATGCAATTTTGCTGCAGCTGCTTTTTGGCTTCTTATGACTTGTCTTCTGTTGACTTACAGTGGGGAGAACAAGTATTTGATACACTGCCGATTTTGCAGGTTTTCCCACTTGCAAAGCATGTAGAAGTCTGTAATTTTTATCATAGGTACTCTTCAACTGTGAGTGACAGAATCTAAAAAAGAAATCCAAAAAAATCACATTGTATGATTTTTAAGTAATTAATTTGCATTTTATTGCATGACATAAGTATTGGATCACCTGTCAACCAGTAAGACCTCCGGCTTTCACAGACCTGTTAGTTCTTCTTTAAGAAGCCCTCCTGTTCTCCACTCATTACCTGTATTAACTGCACCTGTTTGAACTCGTTACCTGTACAAAATCCCTGCTGCAGTGTGTGCAAACCTGGTTAAGAACTACAGGAAACGTCTGATCTCTGTAATTGCAAACAAAGGTTTCTGTACCAAATATTAAGTTCTGTTTTTCTAATGTATCAAATACTTGTCATGCAATAAAATGCAAATTAATTATTTAAAAATCATACAATGTGATTTTTTTGGATTTTTTTTTTAGATTCCATCACTCACAGTTGAAGAGTACCTATGATAAAAAATTACAGACTTCTACATGCTTTTCAAGTGGGAAAATCTGCAAAATCGGCAGTGTATCAAATACTTGTTCTCCCCACTGTATTGTTGACTAGCCACAAACATTCCTGCCACATCCTGGCATAAATCAAGGTTCCCAAGTCCTATATTTATACATATGATTTATGCATTAAAATATTAGGGGGTATGTGAAGAATCGGCAAGTCCCTGCTCCCTTGGTTACTGTTGCTGATGGATTTACCTTCTTTTTATTTTGAAACCCGTGTCTTTGCGTTTTAGTTTTGTCTTGACGTCCATTGTTCCCATCAGCCCTTAGCGCCTGTACCTGTGTCTCATCAAACCTTCTGTGTATATCTTGTCTTCTCTTTCCCTTGCTCCCTGCTGGTCTGTACTGTTTACTCCCTCCATGCCCCATGTCAGGTTTTTGTAGTTTTGGTCATGTTGTTTTTGTTTTCTTTTGTTTTTTGCAATCCTGCTAAGCAGCGTTTTTGGTTTTATTTAAGTTGATAATTAAATTTTTGGAAACTCTTGCCTCGTCATCTTCTGCATCTGGATCCAAATCCATCCCCACCGTGATAGAATGTAAACATCCAAGTTGATCTTCTGTAAGTTCAACTGGCATTTTAATAAAAGGAGACATTTTGCTCTGTTTTGTTTGGATTTAGGACATTGACTCAAAATAAACCCCATTGCTCATCTTCTTAGGATACCTGGAATAAGTACAGTACTAGAAGTAAGCTGGACAAATAAAACATAAAAGTTCAACAATTACCAGTGTTTTTCTATGCAGCTGAAAACTACAGATGTCCAAGCTCAGATCCCCGTGGAGCTAAAGCTCAAAAGCCATTGGCTCATCTGCATTTGAGAAGTGGGTCAGAGGTTGATTCTCATATTCAGGACTGACGACTTACAGAATGAAAATTGTGTTCAAATATACAAATTTGAGTATTTTAGTATTTAAAAGATACAAATAAATGAAATGTGTGCCATGCTAGCGTTCTGCCAGTTCAGTGTGCATCACATCCAAAGCTGTAAAGAACTGTATTTAACACTGGTACCACTATCAGTACACAACCATTTCACAGCCATTTCCACAACCGGTCACAATGAGGCAGAGACAGTCTTCATTTAGTGACTAATCCGTGGGCGTCCAAGAGCCACTATTCAAAACAACAGCTGCACAACTGCTAAAAATACTGAGGCTAAACTAGTTTTTACTGCAAAAGCAACAACTGCATTTCGCTTGTCTTTCATTGAGTCTGGTTGTTGTTCTGCCAATGTCACATGCTCCATTTCTCTGATTAGTTGCGTGCATATCTAACGGTGTCCAGGGTGCATCTGTTGGTGCTGCCCCTAGACATGAAAGTTGAACCCTACTAATTCTCTGTGTCCAAAAGGAAGGTCAGATGGTCAGACTGGATAAAAGGACCAGTATGTGTCAAATCCCCAAAAGACTCCAAGTCAGGAGTTGGCAGAGCAATGAACAGTGAGTGTTAAAGTGTGAGATCTGTCACTCAAAGAAGGAATTTAATGACATTCAGCGAGCCAAGACAAGACAACCGAGTTCAGCTGAGGTGAACGGGAAGTTCAGCACGTGAAAGGAATGGATAAGTTGGGGAAGGGGAATAAAGTTCAGACCAGAAACATAAAACTATCATAAAGCTTTGCATATACCAGCAACTGATTTCATCGTCATATGATAATGCTGGACCATGAAATAAGGAAGTATTTTTTATTGCATACTACTATAGCAAACGCTTTTATCCAAAGCGACTTACATCTGAGACACTCACCATGGAGCAATCAGGGTTAAGGCCTTGCTCAGGGGCCCAAGGTGGTTCATCTTGGCTGCCATTCCGGGGCTTGAACCGGGGTCCTCCAGACCCAAGCTGTAGCTACTAGACTACCACCCCCCATACACATCATAAAAGCTTAAAAGGCTTTAAACTTAATGTTTTAATATCATTAAATGTCTAGTCAAAGGTTTATATTTCATGTTCCACTGGTAGTGCTTTGTCAGTTTGACCCAGAATGACGGGAAAAGGCCTCACAGATGCGTTTTCCCGGTCCTAGACACTATTCTTCCCCATGTTATTTCTGAAGGACGTAAATATTTCCTTTTGCCACTGAAGCCTTATTCCACGGATTAATGCCAGAATCCCAGGCATGCTGCCATAGTTTAGTCAGAGCCGTGCATGGGGAATGCCAGGAATGCATTGACTATGTGTTTGCTGTATGTTTGAAAGGTCGCACCGCATTCCCGACACGGCTCCTTCTGCTGTCACCCCGATGGGAAGGAAAAGTGAGACTTTTTTTTTCTTTATTTAAACCTTCAAAATGTCCTGTTTTGCTGTGATGACAGAACTAACACAGAGCTGCAATAAGTACATGGATTTCTTTGTGAATGTAAACACGTCTTATGACAACCAGTAAAAATAACAGCTCAGCTCATTTTTTTTAAAACATTCATGCTTTCTTTTAATTTATTGATTTCTAAATGCATATAAACAAATTAATCTGCCGAACCTTACCCTTTGACATGATCAGTTGCCTTATCATTTAGATTATGTAGGTCTGATTCTGCAAACAACTGTATTTCACCATCATGTCTCATGTAGGTTTGAGTACAAACAGACCAGTGTGTGGGTGTGAAGTTGAGACAAAAAAAATGTAGCCACAAAATATTAGATTACTTTCTGCATGACTTTACAGATTCATTTATTTCTATAGATTTATTTACTATGGGTTCTATATGTTCAAAAGGCCCGCCTTCAAGTAGGCTCACCACCCGCAGGAAGCACTATGAGAGGCTGGTGCAATGTCTGGGTAGCAGTTGAGGCAGGGTGCCAGGACGACCCAACCCCTGGACCAAAACTTGAGCAATAGGGAATGTCACCTAAGTGGGGGGTGAAAGGAGCCAGAGCTTGCAGGAGGTCGAGCGGTACCGGCTAGAGATAGTCGGGCTCACCTCCCCACATAGCTTGGGCTCTGGAACCCAGCTCCTTGAAAGGGCTGGACCCTCCACTACTCTGGAGCTGCCCAGGGTTAGCGGCGGCTTTGGGACTTGCTTGAGGGTCGCTGAGCCTGATCTGAACCCGATCTGTGCTCCGTTATTAGACTTCCGTGCCAGCCGCAGTTTGTCCTTAACAAACACCATGTTTGGGTGTCCGTCAGTGCACGTGGCACAAGTACACCCTCGGCCATCAGTTTAAAACTTTGCGCTTTCGTTTGGGTTTCGATCGCGGCTGCTTTTATTGTGGCTCGTTACATTTGTGCACCAAATTCTCATCATGCCGTTCATTCCGAGTAGCGCTGTCGAAATGTAACGGATTTTTAAGGGGACATGGGGTTCATATATGGCACTTTTCCACTAGTACCAAACTCGGCTCGACACAACTTGGCCCAGTTTCTTTTCCATAACAATTCAGACCCTGGAGTAGAAGTACAGTAGGTGGATTGGAGCTGCTGTGACGTATTTGATTGTATGATCTAAACGAAAAAGACAATAACACTAAAGACGTAGAACCTGGAGGAGATGATATATGTGAAGGGTTTTGCCTACCCCCTGTCCACTAGGGGGCAGTGCAGTAGTAGTTCTGCTACAATATTCGGCATGAGTGACTGTCGCTCATTTTGGCTAAATGTTTAAGACACACACTTTCTTATGCTCTTGTTTAGCATGTGATTGCTTCATTCATGTAAGTATGTTTATATTAGTATGTTTATGTAGAGTTAGTTATGTATTTTGTGTTCACTTGAGTTGTTGTGCCTGCAGGGCTCCCACATTGCTGTCATTAAATCTTATAAAGTGACATTGAGGAGTCTTTCTTCATTGGGGAGCCATGAAACCTTCACCCCAAGCCCTGATCGCTGATGCCGTCCCCTGGTCCAACCGAATCATCGACCGAGATGGTGATCAGTGCAGTCGTCTCTCAGCTTGGCGCGTCTCCATTCGCCTTGAGAGAAGATGTGGTGCCCTAGTCTGACTGGCGCTGCCACGCGGCGTCGGCTCCTGCAGTGTCGACCGGACCGCGCATCAGACTGAATGGACAAGAGCTGGGAGATCAACTCTGACTCCATGGCGGCCTGCTGACCACCAGACGGTGGCTGCGGCCGTCTCTTGCCTCAACGAGCCCTGAAACAGTCGATACCAAACTGGTGAGGCTTAGTATTCCATCTGCGAGGTCCCTCTGTGAAGACGTGAAAGGTTCTCCTACACCCCAGGCATGAGGCTTGTTTCGTCGCATCAGGGGGGGGTTCGGCTGTGGGTTCTTCCTCGAACGCTGGAATGAGGAGACAGCCGACAGGGTGGATGCTGGGAGAGTGTTAGGTGCCATCTCCTTGTTCTCAACGAGCGCAGTCACGTCATTCACAGGCATCTTGAGAACAGGAGCTGGTGGTGGATTTTAGGAGGAAGAGAGGGACCTCACCCCCCATAATAATAATTATTTTATTTATAGGCGCCTTTCAGGACACTCAAGGTCGCTGTACAAAAGGACAATAAAAACAATCAATAAAAACATGGCAATCAATCAAAAACATAAAGTACAATACATAAAACAACAGTAAAGTGCAATAGAGGGTATGCATTGATGTGACTTTCCCACTGGACCACGCCCCCTTTCTCGCACTGAGTGGCAAAACATCAGCAAAAATGGCTGCAACTAGTGGAGAAGACGGGATAACAACTGATTATGGGCTTAAATTAAAGGCAGTTGGACTTGACAGTGACCCGCACAGTTACCCCAAGAACCAGTGGTCCATGGACATTAATATTTGGCCAGGAATCAAGTTTCCTGATATTTATATACTTAATTTCTACGCCAGGGAAATACACGAAGTAAAGCTTGAAGGCGTACAAAAGTCTTGACGCTTGGTCCTACTTCAGGATTTGTTGGCGAAATTAAGGACACCGAACTTTATGATTTGAAAGATTTGAAAGAGTGGACTCCTACAGGTACCTTGGGTACACATTAACAACAAACTCGACTGGACCGATTACCCCGAGGCTTTTATCAGGAGGGGGCAGAGCAGGATGTTTTTCCTGAGAAGGCTGAGGTCATTTAATGTTTGTAACAGGCTACTGAGACTGTTCTACCAGTCAGTGGTCTCCAGTGTCCTGTTGTTCGCCGTAGCCTGCTGGGGAGGCAACAATTGGGCCAGGGACGCTACCAGGCTGAACAAGCTGGTGAAGAAGGCCAGCTCTGTGGTGGGGACCGGGTTGGGCAACCTGGAGGTGGTGGCTGAACAGAGTATGGGGAAAAAACTGGTGGCCATGTTGGCTAATCCCACCCATCCACTGTACATCGAGCTGACGGGGATGAGGAGCCAATTCAGCGACAGATTTGTCCTCCCCCGTCAGAGCACAAAGAGATTTGGACAGTCATTTATTATCAGGGAGTTTCTGCGATGGAGCAGGACGCCCGGGCCATGGTCTACTGGCAGTGTTTGCCGACTTCTTTGACTACGGGGGCCGTCACTACCTGGTCTTCGGGGATCGGCTCTCGGGCCGGGTGGAGGTCCTGAGCGCTGCGGCCGGGACTGATTCAGGGGGCGCGGCTGGCCTGCTTCGCATACTTCGCTCGTTCTTCCGCACCTTCGGCGTACCGGAAGAGCTCTCGAGTGATGGTTTCCAGAGTTCATAGCAGGCCACACTCCGCTTTTCCTCCGCTTGGGGCAGGTCAATGCATCGTGTCTCCTCCGTCAGTTTCCACCAGTCCAACGGGAGGGCGGAGGCCGCTATTAAGATGGCGAAGCGCCTTCTGATGTCCAACACCGACCCAACTGGCCCACATTGCTGTCATTAAATCATATCAACTGACATTGAGGAGTCTTTCTTCAATATGTGCTGCTATGTCTGTGGCTTGTGTTCAATATTAAGTTAACAAATGAGAGTTATTTTTTTTTAGTTCATCTCAGTGCTGCTGAAAAGTCCGTTGGTAGCCGCGAGCAGCTATGAAGTCTGTCTACATCCCTTTTTTAATTCTCTCCTCAGCCACCAGGTTTATGAACATCTGAACCTCAGAGTTGGATCACCAAACAGACTTTTGAGCTGCCATTGCTTGTCGAATAAAATGAACAAGAAGCTGCCGTCAGAGTCTCTCTTTCACTGATGTCACATCCTGACTCAGACATCTGACTCCAACCCCCCGACCAATCAGTGGCCTGTAGTGTGATGACGTCAGATACAGCCGACTCAGCCCCTTAGAACCTCGGCAGAGTAGTTACAGAAAAATTATCTAATTGGCACGGTTAGACCCCTGGTGGGAAAGAACCAAACCAAGTGGAGGCGAGCCGAGACGGGCTGAGTAGGTACTAGTGAAAAAGTACCATTAGTTAAATAAAACTAATTTCATGGGTTTTAAACATTTATCTAAAAGGTCTTTCCTTTTTCAGTGAAAAGAAAACAACCGTCAGTAAATTAAAAAAAAAAAGCTGTGTAGCTTCATGTATCTGTAGTACAGAAGAGTATTAGGGCCAGGCAGGAGAAAAATAAAAATGTTTTAGAGGAAGATTTTTTTTTTTTTTTTTTTTTGCGAGCCCCGACCTGGGGTCGGGGCTCGCAGGCGAGCGTCTGGTGGCCGGGTCTTGGCCCACGGGACCCGGCCGGGCGCAGCCCGAAGGAGCGACGTGGGCCCGCCCTCCCGTAGGCCCACCACCGGGAGAGTTCATAAGGGGAAGGTGCCGTGCGATTTGGGTGGCAGCCGTGGGCGGGGGCCCCGGCGACCCAATCCCCGGACGACGACTCTGGCTTTAGGGACATGGAATGTCACCTCGCTGGGGGGGAAAGAGCCTGAGCTTGTGCGGGAGGCTGAGAGGTACCGACTAGAGATAGTCGGGCTCACCTCCACGCACAGCCTGGGCTCTGGAACCCAACTCCTTGAGAGAGGTTGGACTCTCTTCCACTCTGGAGTTGCCCATGGTGAGAGGCGGCGAGCTGGTGTGGGCTTGCTAATAGCTCCCCAGCTCAGCCGCCATGTGTTGGAGTTCTCCCCACTTAGCGAGAGGGTCGCTTCCCTGCGCCTTCGGGTCGGGGATAGGTCTCTCACTGTCGTTTCGGCCTACGGGCCGAACGGCAGTGCAGAGTACCCGGCCTTCCTGGAGGCCCTGGGAGGGGTGCTGGAAAGTGCCCCAACTGGGGACTCCATCGTTCTGTTGGGGGACTTCAACGCTCACGTGGGCAGCGACAGTGTTACCTGGAGAGGTGTGATTGGGAGGAACGGCCTCCCCGATCTGAACCCGAGTGGTGTTTTGTTGTTGGACTTCTGTGCTAGCCACAGTCTGTCCATCACGAACACCATGTTCGAGCATAAGGGTGTCCATCAGTGCACGTGGCACCAGGACACCCTAGGCCGGAGGTCAATGATCGACTTTGTTGTTGTTTCATCTGACCTTCGGCCGTATGTCTTGGACACTCGGGTGAAGAGAGGGGCTGAGCTGTCAACTGATCACCACCTGGTGGTGAGTTGGATCCGCTGGCAGGGGAGGAAGCTGGTCAGACCTGGAAGACCCAAGCGTATCGTGAGGGTCTGCTGGGAACGTCTGGCAGATTCCCCTGTCAGGGAGGTCTTCAACTCCCACCTCCGGGAGAGCTTTGACCGGATTCCGAGGGAGGCCGGAGACATTGAGTCCGAATGGACCATGTTCTCCACTTCCATTGTTGACGCGGCCGTCCAGAGCTGCGGCCGTAAGGTCTCCGGCGCCTGTCGCGGCGGCAATCCCCGAACCCGGTGGTGGACACCGGAAGTAAGGGATGCCGTCAAGCTGAAGAAGGAGTCCTACCAAGCCTGGCTAGCTCGGCGGACTCCCGAGGCAGCTGACGGGTACCGGCAGGCCAAGCGGACTGCGGCCCGGGCGGTCGCGGAAGCAAAAACTCGGGTCTGGGAAAAGTTCGGGGAGGCCATGGAGGAGGACTACCGGTCGGCCTCGAGGAAATTCTGGCAAACCATCCGGCGCCTCAGGAGGGGGAAGCAGTGCTCCACCAACACTGTTTACAGTGGAGGAGGGGAGCTGTTGACCTCGACTGGGGACATCGTCGGGCGGTGGAAGGAATACTTCGAGGATCTCCTCAATCCCGCTGACACGCCTTCCGTCGAGGAAGCAGAGGCTGAGGATTCAGAGGTTGATTCATTCATCACCCAAGCTGAAGTCACTGAGGTAGTTCGGAAGCTCCTCAGTGGCAAGGCACCGGGGGTGGATGAGATCCGCCCTGAGTACCTCAAGTCTCTGGATGTTGCGGGGCTGTCGTGGCTGACACGCCTCTGCAGCATCGCGTGGCAGTCGGGGACAGTGCCTCTGGACTGGCAGACCGGGGTGGTGGTCCCTCTCTTCAAAAAGGGGGACCGGAGGGTGTGTTCCAACTACCGGGGAATCACACTCCTCAGCCTCCCGGGGAAAGTCTATTCCAGGGTGCTGGAGAGGAGAATTCGGCCGATAGTCGAACCTCGGATTCAAGAGGAACAATGCGGTTTTCGTCCCGGTCGTGGAACACTGGACCAGCTCTACACCCTCCGCAGGGTGCTCGAGGGCGCATGGGAGTTTGCCCAACCAGTCCACATGTGTTTTGTGGACTTGGAGAAGGCTTTCGACCGTGTCCCACGTGGCATCCTGTGGGGGGTGCTCCGAGAGTATGGGGTCGGAGGCCCTCTGCTGAGGGCTGTACGGTCCCTGTATGACCGGAGCAGGAGCTTGGTTCGCATTGCCGGCAGTAAGTCAGACCTGTTCCCGGTGCGTGTTGGACTCCGGCAGGGCTGCCCTTTGTCACCGGTTCTGTTCATTATTTTTATGGACAGAATTTCTAGGCGCAGCCAGGGGCCGGAGGGGGTACGGTTCGGGAGCCACTTGATTTCATCTCTGCTTTTTGCAGATGATGTGGTCTTGTTGGCTCCCTCGAGCCAGGACCTTCAGCATGCACTGGGGCGGTTTGCAGCCGAGTGTGAAGCAGCTGGGATGAGAATCAGCACCTCTAAGTCTGAGGCCATGGTTCTCGACCGGAAAAAGGTGGCTTGCACCCTCCAGGTCGGGGGAGAGTTCCTGCCTCAGGTGGAGGAGTTCAAGTATCTTGGGGTCTTGTTCACGAGTGGGGGGAGAACGGAGCGCGAGATCGACAGGCGGATCGGTGCGGCGGCCGCAGTAATGCGGTCATTGTATCGGTCCGTCGTGGTGAAGAGGGAGCTGAGCCGAAAGGCAAAGCTCTCAGTTTACCGGTCGATCTACGTTCCCACCCTCACCTATGGTCATGAACTCTGGGTCATGACCGAAAGAACGGGATCCCGGATACAAGCGGCCGAAATGAGTTTCCTCCGCAGGGTGGCGGGGCGCTCCCTTAGAGATAGGGTGAGGAGCTCTGTCACCCGGGAGGAGCTCGGAGTAGAGCCGCTGCTCCTCCACATCGAGAGGAGCCAGCTGAGGTGGCTCGGGCACCTGTATAGGATGCCCCCTGGACGCCTCCCTCGTGAGGTGTTCCGGGCATGTCCCACCGGGAGGAGGCCCCGAGGAAGACCCAGGACACGCTGGAGTGACTACGTCGCTCGGCTGGCCTGGGAACGCCTTGGAGTCCCCCCGGAAGAGCTGGAGGAGGTGTCCGGGGAGAGGGAAGTCTGGGGATCCCTGCTCCGACTGCTGCCCCCGCGACCCGGACTCGGATAATGCGGTGGACAATGGAGGAAGATTTTTTGTTTCATTATGCACTTCGAGAAAAAAGTTGAAATGTTGAGGAAAAAAGTCAAAATGTCGAGATTAATGTTGAAGTACAATTTCGAGAAAAAAGTCAATGTTGAGAAAAAAGTCAATGTTGAAGTTGAAAGTTGAGAAAAAAGGCGAAATTTTGACTTTTTTTTCGACATTTCGACTTTATTCACGAAATTTCGACTTTATTCTTGAAATTGTATTTCATCATTAATCTCGAAATTTCGACTTTTTTCTAGAAATTGTATTTCAACATTATTCTCGACATGTCGACTTTTTTCTCGAAATTGTATTTCAACATTATTCTCGACATTTCAACTTTTTTCTCGAAGTGCACAATAAAAAAAAATCTTCCCCCTCAAATATTTTTTCTCCTGCATGGCCCTAATACTCTTCCGTACTGTAGCCCAATGACACATAGCTTAGTAAACACAATATTAATAAAAGGTGGAGGAAACCTATTTGTTTATTCCTATTGCTGTTCATCAGTATTGATACTGAGAGGATCCTCGTCTTCGGGGCGTCTTCTCATTGGTGGAGAGCAACAACCTGGTCCTTCAAATGAAGGGAGGAAAAAAAAAAACAGGCAAAAAGGTAGTACTCTTCCAGACACTTGATATTTATGAAGCTTTCAGGAACCTGGCTGCTAGTTAGAATAATCCACCTAAAGCCTCTGAAATGTGCATCTATGTATGAGAAAGTGGGAGCAACAGACTTAAGCCTATAATTTTTCACACAAAGTGCCCCATTGCCAATGATCTGTTGCAAACTAAGCTGTTACATTAATCACCCGTTTGCTTCTCCCAATGTGCTGTCACAAAACATAAGGTTTTAAAGCCCTGTGAAAGCATTTCACAAAGCTGACTCCTCCAACTTTGACTCCCCCACATTCAAGCAAATGTTATTTGATTCACCTGCAGGCTCAAGCTGACTGGCTGGAGCTTTTTCTGCCTGCCTGAGCAACTTTCCCTCCAAAGACATAGTAATAAGGTGAAACAGTGGATCCCAAATGTACCTAAACACTAACACAAAAGCACTTAAGAAGAGGTTCAAATCCCTTGACTGTTACAATTCCCAGCATATGCTCTGAAGCACGGAAAAAGAAACAAATGCTGCACTCTCTTAAGCTCAGAGCCCAGTTTTTGTGGTTCAATTTGTGTTTCTTATGTTCTAATGTTTTACTGCTTTCTTCTTTTAGTCCAAATTCATTCATCTCAATGTGACAGAGATGGATGAAAGGTACTAAAGACAATCAAAAACACTCGTGTTTCTATCCATGAGGAAATATGTTTCATATTACCCTTTAAAAAAAATACAATATCTCATTGGAAAATGAGGCTTTGTACTGATTTGTGCCACTTGGGACAAAAATAAGCATGTATGTAGCTTTACTGGACTTCAAGCATCAATTATGAATGAATGAATTTTATTTCAGATAATTAGGCTACCACAAAAGTGATTTGTAAACAGTATTTCCAAAAGATCAATCCCAAACTGTTTGTATTGACTGTTGGTATATTGATATGTTTGTATACATTGCAAAACTGAAAATAAAATAGTAAAAAAAAAAATCCCAAACAACGTATACATGTTCACCAGGATTAGCTCATTGTCGCAATATATATTCGTATTGAAATTTGTACATAAAAGAAAAATAATATAAACAAAATTTCCAATTGAATAAACTTGAGTATTTATACCTTCAGATATGACATTGATGGATGCAGTTGTCTGAAAAGGGGTGTGAAGAAGCAAAACGTATTTATTTATACCCCTTCTCCCTCTTATTGCCCTTAGTAACCTTCCTGTTTGATTTCTATGCTTGTATCCAAAATTCACAGAAAATAATTAAATAAATACATACATACATGTATTTACCCACACATACGTATATATACACATACATACATGCACACACAAACCAAACTGTATTCAAATCTAGATATCAACAACCACACTGCAGGCCCTTGTGAGACAATCACACCTAAATACACATTCAGATTCTCATGAACAGCAATCAATTCCAGTCTGTTTTACCAGGAGTGATATATCTTAACGTCTAAAAGATGCCGTCCATATGTAACGCAGGTCATTTGATCAGCTGAAAGAGTGCTAAGAAGCGCTCCGTTAGCAGGTCAGATCACAACCTTTGCTCTACATCTTCTGCCAACAGATGACCAATAAGAGAACCCAACCTGTGATAACACTGGCACAGATAACACGTTCAAGACTATGTCACGTTTATGTGACGGCATTTCAGTGGGACAAGTCTAATATTATTATAAAAATGTCAGACCTTAATGTATATTGCCTGACTCTTTTTGTCTAATCCATCCATTTGAAGGATTTGTCTCAGGCTATTGTGTGCTTTTCCTCTGTCTAAAACAGACAATGAACAAAGCTTGGCCTGGATGCCAGTATTTTTCCACAAGGACAATATCATTAGTTTTCTCTTGGGAAAGAGGCAGGGCATGAGCCCAGTGAAGGGTGGTGGAGGAGTTAGTCAAATCTGATGGAGCTTGACTGATTTAGTGCGTTTAAAATGCTGTATATCTGAGTCTGAATGAAGCAAGTCCAACAAAGAGCTGCCTCTTCCAGCAGTGACGCAAAATAACAACATTTGAGTCAAATAACTAATCAACAGCTTTGTCAAGGAGAAGAAATCTACTATAATATTTTATTAGCAGTTTATCTTTGCATTATTCGGCTGCTGATAATCTAATTAAAATCTGTTCATGGACTGTTGTGATTTATTTACAATTAAAATGCAACACATTTGAAGGTGAGACGATTGTTTTAATACACATAATACTCTTTAAAGAATCTATATAAGCTCTATATGAATGAAAAAAAAGTAAATCTATCAGTTGACTGATTGAGTGTGAAAACCCAACCACGATAATAATACATAGCAGTATTTAATCAGCTGTCTTGTTGGCCAATAAATGTCTGCACACTTGTGGAGATATTTGCAGAGACTTCTGACTAATGAAAACAGCGGATCTGATGACAGCGGCCATAAAAAGAGAGCCTTCATCTGATCAGCTCACTTACAACATTGTGCAATTTCTTCATTTATATGACCTGCGGTTTGAGGTCATAGTTGCCCTTTGACAAGTATGACAAGTAAAGTAACTTCCACGTATGTCAGCCTATTCGTCACATCCTCCTGCACGGGCCAATAGCCAACTTCCCCCCAGGATTAATAAAGTATTATGATTCTAATGACTCTGATTCATCATTATGGAGCCAATTACAACAAATGCTCTGAAGAGGAAAAATAAAAAACAGAATGTCACGTTTAAGGTGACTTTAAAAAAGAAAAGCATCTCTTTCCAAAAGTTACTCATTTACCTTCTTTCACCAAGGCACCTAGTAAAAACCTGCAGGAAGCTTGTTTTTTTTTTTTTTTTAATTCATTCCTAACCCCAGGCTGTTACTATGTTGCTATGCTTGCTATTTCAACTTGTTGCTATGGGAATGCAAAGGACATCAGTGATATGAGTCACCATCTAAACAGGCATACAGATCATAGCCTCTGATTCAAAAGAGATTAATTCAGCTGTGTTGATCGTGTCACTCTTAAAAACATGCAGCATTAGATCAGTCAATCATTTCCAGTATCATATTGCTTTATTTTGTGTTGGCACTCTATTTGCCATCAGATTAATCCCCTCCTGCTAGCTATGGACGGGTACACACATGGTCAATAGATTATAAAAGGATGCACGGCTCTGAGCTGGTGTAAGGGACTCATCCGCTACCGGTGCTGGCTCTTTGATTGGTAGAGTCTTGAGTAAAGACGTCTGGGATCACCAGTCCATCTCTGGCTCCAAGTAGATTAATAGGGACTTTCTGGGGTTAATGTAATACTGGTTAATAAAACATATAGATCCATGTGTAGGAAACATGGGGGGGTATGATGAAGGGAGGATTTAGTTTACTGTCCATAATCTGTTCAGTCTTTAAAATAACAACTTCATTAACACTATACATAACAGGTGAAGTATCAATGGAGTAAACAATAAACAATGAGATGAGAATAAGCAAAAGAACTATAAATAAGCTGGTTTATCTAGGAATCAGCTGATGATCACATGATGACTAAAACTGTTTCAGATGATATTACTATGACACAAGTCAATAAACTACTTCACTTCCAGAAAATTTGACGCATGACTTGCCACATAAGTTTCAAATTCTTTGTAAAAGTAAAAGCTGACTTTGTTTTTGTCAGCTTTAAACATAGATTTAAATCAATTTTCTCAGAATGTGAAGAATGAAAACACAACATTTTGGTCTCCACACAAAAACTTTATTTTCAGTGTCTAAAAATAAAATTCATTAAAAAAATTACAAGATATCATCTCATAAAGAAAGAAACCGATTTAAAGCTCTTTCCCTTAACAGCGATCATCTCTCATCAGTCCGTTGTGGTACGTAAGAGTTGGCCCGTCGCATACTGACGCCGGGGTCAGTCGAAAGAAACTGGGGTTAAATCACCCCAAGGAAAGAAAATTAAAAAAAAAAAAGAAGCATAAAAGCTTGGTATTTTTTATTTGTCTTGTTGGAGTTAGACGTTGACATGTGGACACATCACGCGGCAGAAATAATGAACACCGTTCTGCTTTATACATTCGTTTATCTCTCGATGACCTTCCAGCCGTGTGAATCTGCACTCAAATGTCTGAAATGTCACTTTTCTACCATTTTTCCATAACGCCAAATAAAAACACACTACGTGACAACATTGGTCTATGACACAGATTTAAATAAATTTAGAAATCAGGCAACAAAATAAAATGTAAAGATCTGTTCTTTGTCTGACTCTTTTTTCACATAAGCATTATAACACTAAGACACATTTGGTAGGTTTATAGAAAATGCACTTCAAAGAATACAGACAAGAAATATATTGACACGCAGTAGATACACAAGAAAAACCCAACTAGATAAGAAATGTTTATCATGGCTGATGCAGTGAGCCCTGAAACATCTGTACACCGCTTTAAAATAATGCAGCAGACTTGGTGTGCACTTTTTAAATACGTCAAACATAAAACGAGATGAAATACAAACCGATAAAGTCATGAACATTGGTACTTGTAGCGTGTTGTTATGACACAGTAGTGCATGAACAGCTGTTTGCTGGTTATAAACAATAACACAGAACAGAAAACAGCCACGAAAAACAAAAGTGCAATCATATAAACAAAATTATTAAAATTAGCATTAGAGCGCCAGGGGAGACTGGAATTTGGTCATCAACTGGCACAACTGGCACAGCACCCAATCCAAATGTACAGTACCATCTAATGCTCTTTTAAGATGAGAAACCATCTTCAAAAAGACAAAAAGAAAAGGATAACCTCCAATAACCTCTAATATTGTGCTTGTTTCTCTATCTTGCTCAGCTGCGATGGTGTACACCAAATAGTAACGGTAAGTTTGATTAAGTGCTTCTAGATTCAACACATTCAGGAATTCAAAGCAGTGATTTCAACCATCACTGAAAACGTAACAACATATGTAAAGTCGGCTGTGAAGCGATGCTTCTTTCTGTTTTCTCTTTGAAGATTTAAAAAACAAGAGGACTGAATTATATTTCAACTCATTCTCTCAAGCTTAAAAAAAAAATAACCTCACAACTAAACGTAAAACCTCTTTCAACAAGGTATCACAGGATATATTTGTGTTTGTTTTTTTTTTACACTGCAAAGAAGACAAGTGCATTTGTAAAATAAGGCAAATATTAAATTCACTTACAGAACGACTCTTAAACTCCCGGGGGATATTCTGACGACAATGAAATTCAAAATGAGACTCATACTGGTAAAGTTGTTTTTTTTTTGTTTTTTTTTTTTCATGTGGAGAAGCTTTAATCATCTAAAAAAATAAAATGATTAGAATAAGCTTGGGTCCCTGTTAGAGAGCTACAAAAGACAACTGTAAATATTACAGACGGACCTTCTCGAATCTCTGAAAATTCAATTGTAACAGCCCAAATCCCCCTAACCCATCCCACCCTGTCCCCTCCCCGCCTCGGGGGCAGTTCCAGTCAGTTCAGAGCGGGCTTCACCTATAGTGAGAAATAAACAAACATGAAGATGCCCACGGAGCAGACCGTCACCATTCCCAGGTTGAGCAGGATCTTGACTCTGGGGGGTTCGTGGAGCATCTCGGCGATGCGGCTTCCGTCTTCCTGCCCCACTGTTTGCTGCGCTGCCTCGTTATATCCGCAGAAACAGTCCAGCAGACGCATGCACCTACTCCGGCCCCCGTTACCATGGCAGTATTCCTCCGCTCTCTTCAGCTCCATCTTCCCGAAGCCCAGGTGTTCGGCGGGGGTGGTGGCCGGAGACGTCTCCGTGCTGGGGGTCGCCGGGTCATGCTCCGCGGACGGCACCAGGAGCTTGACATCGGCGCCATCTAAGCACCTCTCCTTCTTGACATCCGCGGGCATCTCTTTGTGGATGTTTCCGGTGCCGTTGCATTGGCTCTTCTCTGTCAGGCGGTACATTTCCTCTGGGTCCTTCAGCGGCACCATTTTAATGTTGCGGAGCCCCCAGATTGTGGTGGTGCTGACCTGCTCGTCGCTCGGCGGAGAGGTGCAGAGGCTGACGATCACCGCCACCAGCCCGGAAATCCAAAACAGCCCCGCTGCGAAGTACATGTAGTGAACATGGACGATGAAGGCGGGCCTGGTGTCCGGCTGGTCGCAGGGAGGCTGGCGGTAGATAAAAGCCAGGATCAGTCGGATGGCGCCGAGCGTGAAGCCGGTCATGCCACCCCAGAAGGCCCCTTTCTCGTTACACCGTCTCCAGAACACGCCTAGCAGGAAAAGAGCCGCGATCGGTGGAGTGAGGTAGCCGGCGACCTCTTGGATGTAGAGATACGTCTGCCCTCCCTGCATGTCGATGATGACGGGCACCCAGGCGAGGCTGATGGCCACCATGACCACCACGAACATGCGGCCCACCACCAGCAGCTCCCGCTGGGAGGCCTCGCTCCGGATGGTCTGGTAGATGTCCAGGGTGAAAATGGTGCTGGCGCTGTTGAAGATGGAGTCCAGGTCGCTCATCAGGGCGGCGATCATCACCGCCATCATGAGGCCCCTGAGCCCCACCGGCATCACCGCCATGACCAGGCGCGGGTAGGCCAGGTTGGAGCAGCCGGCTCGAGAGCCGCACACGGCCATGCAGTGCTCCGGCCCGATGCAGGCGATCTCGTCCGTGAACAGGATGCGGGAGATCATCCCCGGGATGACGATCAAAAACATGGGCAGGATTTTCAGAAATCCCGCCATGAGAGTCGAGCCTTTGGCGTGAGCGATGTTCTTGGCCGCGAGGACCCGTTGAACGATGACCTGATCCGCACACCAGTACCATATGGACGCAGGGGTCTGGCCGAGGATGAAGCCTGGCCAGGGGATGTCTTCGTCCAGGGGGCCGCGGAGGATGCTTAGCGCGTTTGGTTTGGCCTCGATGCGACAGGAGGGCGAGTACGTGAAGTTCCCAGCAGCTAAAATAGCAGAAACATTAGGAACCGCCTGCATGTACTTAGTTCTGACTCCCTCCAGCCCACCGACTTTCACTAAGCTGATGATGGTCAAGGTCAGGGCTCCGCCGATCATCAACACGGCCTGCAGGGCGTCCGTGTACAGCACCGCCACCAGTCCACCGGTGACGGTGAGCAGAGCAGTCATGCTGATGAGCAGAAGAATGGACACGTAAAGGTTCCAGCCCAGGGACTCCTGGATGAAGAGCGCTCCGGCGTACAGATCCACCGACAGCTTGGTGAAAATGTAAAGCAGCACGGACAAGGCGGCGAAGTAAAACTTGAGTCTGTTTCCACCGAAGCGTTTGGACAAATACGCAGGCATGGTGAAGACGCCCGAGTGGATGTACACGGGAATGAACACCCAGCCGAGGAGCTGCAGGAGGAGAAGCGCGTTGAATTCCCACGCCGCCACAGCGAAGCCGCTCGCCGCCCCGGATCCAGCCAGGCCGATGAAGTGCTCGCTGCCGATGTTACTGACGAAGAGGGACGCGCCGATCACGATCCACGACATGGAGCGCCCCGCCAGGAAGTAGCCGCTCACGGTGCTGCGGTTGGACTTCCACATGGCAAAGACCCCGATGACGAGCACCAGGAGGAAGTAGAGTGCCACCACAGCGATGTCCGCTGCTTCCATCAAAGGACCCATTTTCGCTTGTTTTGAAGCTCAAAGCGATATGAATCCTAATAAAGAAGGAGTGAAGGTAATGGAATGCTTTGGTTTGCTGCCTAGAAAGAAGCTGGACAGAGATCCTTTATAAGATCAAGGACAGAAGATGAGCTAATCCACTGGCAAACTGAGGACGTCACAGGTCGCTGGTCTAGAAAAAGCTAGGCTGCATATTCCTGTAAGACAACAAAGACAAACACCTCATTAACTTCTCACAAAACAAAGACCATGACACAAAAATTATGCATTAAAGTTAACCGTCATTAAAAATGAGCTTCAAAACAAAAAAAGGAGCGGTGAAAAGTAGCACATGCAAATTAATACGATTTCCAACTTCAATTAATTAGGTTTTGAGAGTGCAGTATTTTTCCACTGCCGCACAGACGTGGATTTAGCCCGTCTATGACTTTCCTAATCTGTTTAAATACAAATGAACTCAAGCCGTGCCAGTATAAAAACTTAGTTATGTAAAATGAGCCAGGAAACTCCCAATAACTATACACTTCCTATGCTACCTAGTGTTCTCTAACTTATCTATAAACTCATCTACTGAAAAATTGTTAGTCTCTACTACTCTAAATCATATTTAATCACATCATGCATTAATATGAATGTGTCTTAACCTTGAGCTGGAAGAACATGACAGCCCAACTCCCCAAATGGGTTGTTTTTGTCTATTTAGCACTGAGTCCGCCTTATTAAGAGTGCACAATGATATCTCTTGATGCCAAGTGCCCTGTTATTTTAGTACTACTAGATCTCACAGCAGCATTTGATACAGTGGACCACACGGTCCTCCTGTCACGCCTGAACAATTATGTTGTTATGTATTTGTCTGATAGAAACTTTTCTGTGGTGAGTAATGACTCCTGCTCCTCTAGTGCCTCTCTCTCTTGCGGAGTCCCGCAAGGTTCTATTCTTGGTCCAATTCTTTTCTCTTTATACATGTTACCACTTGGGTCTATTATAGCCAGGCACAACCTCTCATTACAAAAAAAATCCTTTCACTTTTACGCGGATGATCTGGAAATCTATCTGCCATTGAAGCCCAGAGATACAGATGAACAGTTCCCTGCTTGCATGTATTGCTGACATCAAGCAGTGGTCGGCCCAGAACTTCATGCACTTGAACGAGGACAAGACAGAGTGCATTGTGTTTGGGGAAACTATGACGACTAGCTTTGGCGCCTTGTCCTCTTCTTTCAGTCCTTATGTCAGAAATCTGGGTTATGATTTTTGATAGTTTTTTCAAATTTGACAGACAAATTGATAATGTCGTTAGGACAAGTTTTCATCAGTTACGCCTCCTAGCCAAAGTGAAGTCTTTTTTAAATCGTCACGACCTGGAGAAAGCTGTTCACGCTCTAATCAGCTCGAGATTAGACTATTGTTATGCACTATATGTTGGCGTCTCCAAGTCCTCTATTGGCCGCTGCCACTAGTGCAGAATGCAGCTGCCCGTCTGTTAACTAACACTAAAAGACTTGAGCACATCACTCCGGTCCTCTATTCACTCCATTGGCTTCCTGTCCATTTTACTATTGATTTTAAACTTTTAATGTTTGTTTTTAAAGCCCTCAACGGCCTTCCCCCACTCTATTTATCTGAGCTTTTTACAGTGCGTGAGCATGGCAGGGCGTTGAGATCCTCAAACCAACTGTTGTTGGAAGTGCCCAGGTCAAAGTTCAAGCGCTGGAGTGACAGAGCCTTTTCAATTGCCCCCCTGCAACCCTGGAACAAGCTCCCCTGCAACTTACGCACTATCTCTGACCTGGGCCTTTTTAAATCAAGGCTTAAAATGTATTTATTTAGAATGGCTTTTAATACCCAGTTGTGTGGTGACACTTTTTACTCTTTTTCTTTTATTCTATTTATTTTTTTGCTCTATCTGATGATTGTATGTTGTATTTCTGTATGTTTTATTCTGTAAAGCACCTTGGCTCACCTAGAGGTGGCTGTAAAGGGCTATATAAATAAAATACATTTACATTTATGGATGCAATAAATAATAAAAATTCAAAGTTCAGCGGCAGCAAAAAATTACGCATAGGGGCAAACGTAGTTTATCTTTCTTCTCATTGTCACACACAAACAGGCACTTGGATGTCTAGCCTCACTTAACGGCTTCAGGCCGCCATGCACAGTAGAAAATAACCCCACGCCTTCGTCTCCACAACCATGCTTCTATGCACGAGCATCCCTCTTGACAAAAGAAGTCTTTGTCTTTGGTTTTTACCATGTCATCATCGAGGAGGGCTCTCCATGTGTTCTCCATAAACAACCCAAGAGACTCTGGCTCTGCAGCACTGAAACGTCATTCAATAGGTGAAACATAGTTTTATTTACACAATTATATAATACAGAATTTAAACATAATCACCATCATCTCAGCATGCCAGGACCGTCTTTTTGTTTTTTAAACGTAAAAATATTCAGATTACTGGTTACCTTGTTCAAAATGCAATCAATGCTGTCACTATTTGCATTATTTTAAAGTGATGTAATCGTTAATACTTCATCACTTTTTGGCGAAGCTGAAAAGTCCTCCATAGGATGCAGATGTTTCCTCAGGTCTAACTTTTCTAGCATTGTTGACAGCATTTTTACTTCATCGAAAACATCATTACAATCTAAAGCAAAATTTGAACTCTTTCCTGCTCTCCAGCCTGCGGTCGTTGACGTGGCCGACTGGAGGTGGAGCAAACTCAAAACCAATTGGAAACAAACCTCAATATCTGAGCACATAAATCTAAAAGTCTGAATGATTAAAAACCAGCCTGCACCATACCGTTTATCTAAAACGTGTGGCTTTGGAAACGATCCATGAGATTACCGTATTACATTTTCATAATAAGCCTTTCCTAAAAAAATTCATTCATATTTTTTTCATTATACAAGTTTTTCAGTAACCTTAACTGATTATATTTATTGTCAAATGTGGAACAGCTAAGAAGTATCTCCCCAACATTGATAATGTGTTATTGTCAGTGCCACAAGGGCACCAGGTTGATGACTATACCTGGTTTAAGCACAAACAGGTGCAATTCCAGCCTTCCCCTTCCTGGCGGAAGATATTATTTAGGGCCAAGGTAATCATTAAATTCTACTTGATTTTTCAATCTGCACTGGGTTTTTAACAGCCAAAATGATATGCCAAAACAAAGCAGCCTTGACCACAGACTGTATAAAAATGTACGAAATATACAAATACGAAATATACGTAAATGTAGATATAGACCTTTTCTTCTTAGTCGCCACAAAGTCTGGCACTAGATGCACTTGTAAAAAAGCCTGTAATAGTTATATCTGCCAATGTGCAGTCTGTCTAACCAATTGTTCCTACATATGTTGGATTATCTTTTTGAAATGTCACAATTAATATTCAAGTCGCTTTTTTGTTCTGCTGCAAACTGTGCTGTTTTCTGTTTAAATTGTGTTTTTATATTTTGATTGTTGTACGGCGACCTTGAGTGTCATGAAAGGCGCCTAACAAATAAAATGTATTATTATTATTATTATTATTATAATTACTGGAAAACCGTCCGCCATGTAACCTACGGGTTACCTGAATAGTGGTTTTGAAGCCTGTTTTTCTGGAACACGCCCACCTTATGTAAATTAATGTTAGTCATATTGAGTTGGTTATCTACTATCAGTTTATCTGATGCATTAAAATAATAATAATAATAACATCAATTTCACCTTTCTATTGTTATCATGGAAATTGAACTATGAAGACCCAAATAGTTTTTTGAGCCAGGTTGTAAATATTTCTGCAGCAAAGTTGGAAATTATAACTTGCAAATGCTTTTAAACTCTTTTACTTTTAAATGCTTTAAAATAAAATGTTTATGTAAAGCACTTTGAATTGTCTTGTACCTGAAATATGCTATCCTTTAAGCATATATATATATATATATATATATATATATATATATATATACATATATATATATATATATATATATAGTTTATCTGATTTTGTAATAAAATAATATTAAAAATAACGTAAAATTCACCCCTGTATTGTCATAGATAGTTTTAGTTTTAGTTTTTTGAGCCGGGCGGGCTGTAAATATTTCTGCAGCAAAGTTGGACATTTTAACCTGAAAATGCGTCTAAACTATTGTAAGCACTATGTAAAGCACTTTGTCTTTTACCTGAAATGTGCTATACAAATAAACTCTCCTTGCCTTGAGCGTCAGTGGACATTTGGGCCGCAGGAGTTGGTCTCGCCCCTAGTGGTCGGTGAATGAACTGCACGTCTTAGTTCCGCAGGTAAATTTCTTCCCAGAGGCTGGAATGTCGACATTTGGCCTCGACATGAATGTATCCCAGAGTGTCAAATTAAACATTAAACTTAAGACCTCCGAGCCAACTGCTATTAAAGCCCAAAACCTTTAACACTACTGTCTGGCTCACATTGAGGGGGTGAATTACTCTTTGGGATAATGAAAACTGCTTGAGGGGGAAGACAAATGCACCACGCTTGTTTTTCCTGGTACAATAACGGATAGAGAGAACCGTCCAAAACCGGGACGGGTAAGCAGCCCCAACACCGCAGACATCTGAGGTTCACAACAATGCCGCTTTAATTAAGGGGCATATGAGGATGACAGCTCCAGACTGCTGTTGTGAATGCAAGGGGGAGGCGTCCATGCGCACATGCACCTATCAGGAGGTAGGAAATTTCTAGAAGACTCGCTCATTCATCCGATCTCTGGAGCTGCGCATTGCCAAGGAGCCCCGCTCCTCTTTATTATGTTATTCAATTCAAATTTTTCAATCCAATTTTATTTATATAGCGTCTTTTACAACAGAAGTTGTCTCTATGCGCTTTCCAGAAACCCAGAACATATATATATATATATATATATATATATATATATATATATACAATCAATGATCTGCTGCCGTTATTCAAAATACAGTATCACCTGTTTAAAAATGAACATTTAAACATGAAACACAATCAAAACACAGATTACGCACCAGCTCCATCGTTAAAAACGTGTGCGCTTTTCACGGGAGGCGCGATGAAAAGCCGCACTTGAGGCTCGTCCCGCGTGGGAAGGTGCGTCTTGTTGTCAGTTTTCAGTTTTCCCCCCAACCAGGTTGTATCTTTGACCCGAGGAGCACTTATACTCCGCGTCCTCCTCTTGAGTTGCACTTGTGTGATGCTCGTCAGACGATGATGCGTCTCCTCCTCCTCCTCCTCCTCCTCCTTGGAAGCACCAGTTCAATTCCACGCCCCACACGTGGAGCGCACCCGTGACCCGTTTGGGATGCAAAACAAAAAACCTACTAGAAGATGCTCCGGGTAAATATCTATGAGTCTTGAATTAAAGTGGGAGGGGACGAAAGAAAACGTTTGAATTTGAGCGCAAATTGTAATCGCTGCGCCATCAGCCGGACGCAGCTCCAGCTGCGCCGCAGGAGCGGATCAACGCGCCGGATCGGGGCTCCCGGAGCCGCCATGGACCCCTTTCTGTCCTGCAAACACACCCGATTACCGATCCCAACGTTTCGGGGCGATTTAAAGGGTCTGCCGCCAGTTTTGCGGGTCACTCGCAGTCCCAGTGTGTGAGAGATGAGTTGGCGGACTTCCGCGTTCCGCCACTAAAGCCTGAATTATAGCTCTGCGTTAAATCGACGCAGAGACTACGCCGTAGTATACGGCGTTGGGTCTGCGTTGGTGTAACGCGGAACTATAAATCAGCCTTAACGCGCTTCTGTTGGTGTAAAAACAGCGTTGTAAATAAAGGTTGGGGCAGTTTCATTAACCGTCTTCTTGAATGGGGAGTCAGTAAAAAAAAACACTTCTCCCAAAGCTTATTTTAATTCCAGAAAATTAAATTTCATAAGCACCGTTTAATTCTAGTAATGAATAAAAAATGTTTTTTTTTTTAAACTTAATTCCTAAAATAGAATAGAATAGAAAGCCTTTATTGTCATTATAATGATATAATGACATTAGGCAGCAGCTCCATAAAAGTGCACACATATAAAAGACTATGTAAAAAACAAGATAAGAAACAGGAAATATAAATATATATACACTATGAAAATGAATGAATGAGAGAATATTGCACATAAATGAGTGAAAGAATATTGCACATGAATGGATAAAAGAATATTGCACATAAATGAGTGAAGAATATTGCACATAAATGCATGAAAGAATATTGCGCAGCATGAGGCAGTTTATGAGTTCAGAGTAATCTTGCACAGTATGAGGTAGCTTATTGGTTCAAAATAAAATCTGCAATGCCCATACATTTTATTAAGATGACTGAATTTAACACTTTTAACATTACTTAATTTGAGATAAATTGACATCACATTATATATCTAGCTATATAAACTTATTTTTGTACACCTTCAGAGAGTGGTCAGACATTTCCACTAAACTTTAAACCATCCGTCCTTGATAAGCCTTCCAAATTTGCACAATTAGATACCATGGTGGCAGCTTTTCCTAAAATAACACAGTAATAACAAGACTATCTCTGAACTGTTGCGAGTGAGAGAAACTGCTGTAAAGTTCTGCTCAGGCTGATTACAGAACTCGTAACACCTAATCAGATTTGGACTTTTGCGTTCTGGAAAAATTCAGAAACTAGAATAAAAGATGAGACTTTTCCAATATGTTATACTCATTCTGATTCTGGCTGATTTTAAAAGATATATTTTTTCCCGTCAAAGGAATTTCTACCAGTGTGCTAATAATAATAATGCACACATACAGTTGAAAGTTATTTGCAGCAGCACATGATTTTGTTTTTTAATAGAAAAAACAGTGACTTGGCATAGTTGAATTATTGAGAAATATTAGGCCTACTGTCATACTTACTGTCAATATTTGTTATCTTAGTGCAATAGGCAAAAAAGAAAAAAATCCCACTACTCACAGTCTACAACCACCAACACTTCTATACAGTACACATGGTGCAATCAATATATTACAACATCATGCTGTAATTTGGGGTTAAACCATGTAGCATTTAAAATCTTGGATATATAATTATCCTAGATGAGGAATGGTATAAAGGCACCTATTATGCAACATGGGTCTTTGGTCGTTTCTACATGTTGACCAATCATTTGCATGTAAGGTGTAATTGTATGGATTGCAATTTACAACTCAGCTAGATGTTCGAGTCTAATGTCTCATGATTTTCTGCAAGATGTATCACTATTGTACATATTAATGTGAGGCAGATTAGGTTATTTACTTTGTGTCCTTAAAGTCTTGGGTAAATTGCATAATGATAATAAAATGTAATGATAATGAAAAACCTTGCCACAAATTGGCTTTGTATGTATTCCTGGCTGGTACCAGTAATATTATTAATTATATTAATTATGCTAATAAAACAAAGCATGAACATAATCTGCTTCATTGTAAAAATAAAAGTAGTTAGTGGTGTCAACAGTCTGATGAGAATATGCCTGGATTAGCTGACTTCCAACAAAACATCCTGGAAGGCAGACATAGCTCTGCATATCACAAGGGGAGGGACACGGAGTAAATTTCCACTCACTTCTCTCAACAGATATCTTGGAAATTTCCATCTGGTGTAAAACTACATTTCCCAGCATGCCTAGCGCCACTGAGGTGGCTACGTTTAGTGACATCCTGTGAGAAATTACAGTTTAGTGCGTTGGCTCGAACAGGAAGCGCTTATTAATAACACCATTTGTTTAATCGTTTATTTTCAAGACATCTCTTTTATTTCGTTTCCAAGATTCACATCATCATGTTTTCACCTGTTTAGTTTCTTTTCACACAGAGAGCAGTTATTTTTTGCAGCCTTGGGTGGAAAAAGCATCACTAAATGATATTAATGAGAGTTGTAGCTTCAGTGAATTTGAAATGAAATATGAAAATAGTTTGTAGAAACTTGATTTGTTGGTTTTAGTTTAGAGGGCTTTGCAGACTATTTTCCAAAAGTGAAATATCACAATTCCATGAGATTATTGTTTTATGAAAGTAATGAAACCCTGAAATCAATCTTATACAAGGGAATGACAAAATGTTAAAATAATGCAAGTTGGTGATAAAAGGTTAAATGTCAAGTGAAGGACACACATGTTCATGCTGCCACAAATATCAGAAATGATTTGAACGAGTATATTCAGTGGTGACAAAGTTACAGTACAACTTTAGTTAATAAATGTGTAAATATTAGAAGCAAAATGTGCAGCAGGAGATAAAGAATGCAGTTAATGAAACATCCTGAAACAGGGTATGGAAACAGTTTCCTTTGATGTTCTAAACCGTTGGAGTCAGTGGCACACGTAAACAGCGCCTGGCTCTAAAATTATCCTTCTTGATTTTTGCAGGATTATTATAATCAACGTGAGCAAGATGCAACTAAATGACACCTAGCATGCAATGTGTGATTAATCCCGTCGAGGCCAGGAACCTCGTGATCTGAAAAGATTGGTGAGAGCTGCATCTCCGTGTTGACTATCCTCAGCTTGATGTGGGGTTACCTGCGCAACAGTATTTGCAGGAGAAATATAATTTGTGAAGATGCAGATTAATCACACACACACACACACACACACACACACATACGCACACGCACACACACAGACTAGTTTCAATCATAAAATGCTTCAAAAGATTTATAGCACACGACAAAACTGATTTATAGCTTGTCACAGTCATATGATTGTTTTCATCATCACATACAGTATGTGATGATGAAAGTATATTTAATTCAAAGGCTTTTTCTAGACTGCATAGCTTTTATTATGTATATGATGACTGATTGTAATTACATCCTATTTAAATTGATATTTTCAGACAGTTTGCAGTAGGATAGCAGTTACCTTTCTCTGTAATTCCTGTTTCCAGCAGAAATGACAAGACTATGTCCAGCTGACGGCTACAAAACTCCGCTCGTAATACACACCAAGCGAAAGCAGGTGTTTTAGTGTTACACAGCTATTTTCAGCCCAACAAGACCAACCAAGCTAAGATATTAATCCAACTAATGAAATTAACTTTTATAAACAACCTATGACTTCATCTATTTTTAGGAAAGTTTAATTACAGTAATGCAGACTGTGGTTCAAATGCATCATAATCCGTTCAATGTGCTGATAGATTCATTCATTCATCTGTGTGGAAACAACAAGCAAGTAAACGTGGAGGATGTTCTTCACTAGAGCTTTCACTGATATATAAACCATCAGCAGAAACTCTGGTTTTGTTTTAACAGAAGAGTTAATGCATAGCTCTTATTTTTACATTCATATTTTTCATTTTTCCTAATTTCATTGAAGTTTTTCTCAGATGAAAGCATTTTTCAGCGCATCCATGCTCATAAATAAACTGAAAGGAAATAAGCAGAGTAGTCTGGCAGCTTGGGTTGTACAGATTTGCTTTCAACTTCGCTTTCTGCTAAAATGTCCACTCATCTTAGCAACCCTGCTGAGTGAAGTGTATTTATTATTTACTGGAAACAGTGACTGCGGTTATAACTTTGGTATGGTGAAATTGTTGGAACAGCGCGGATGTCTCAGACAGAACAGACAAGGTGATTTATTTAAATGTATCTGAGCTATGAGTTTTAAAACATCGCATATATGACATGCAAACCTATTTTTTTACCAAGCTCCTATTGTAAAGCTGCTTTTTTGGGAATCAGTTCCCCACTGACATGTCCGACTCATTTGGTACGATTTATCACAGATCATCTCTCCTGCAGTCTTGATTCATGCTACTCAAAAATTGCAGGTGATATTTAGCTCAAATCTTCTCCCATGCAGACGAGGGCCAGGAGAAAGGTGATGCAAGATAACTCATAGCATATGTTTCTGATCCTTTTTTTTTTAGCTCAATCACATGTGAATTCAATTTAAAATCAATGATGGCCATGTAGGAAAGGGGTTTCGAAGGATGAGCACAAGTTGAATCTCCTTGAAACTATTTATAGAGAAACCTCAAGATAATAAAGGCCGCACTTGAAAACATCTTGGTTCCTGCTGAGATCTAGGTCACTCGACGTTGTTATTAGTACTAACACTGCATGTGTGGGACAAATGAGGACATGGCGCCCAAGGGGAAGCTCAGCTTTCATGTACAACATTAATGTTGTCAGATGTGTTTTAATAAGCAGTGTTTCGATTATTTGTTGCTTATGAAAGCCTGCTATTTACACCACACCACAATGCTTCACATTCTTAGCTTTTAGTGTTATAAAGTGACATTTTCTGCCTTCGTTTGGATTCAGAACCACAACCAAGCAATGATTGATGATATTGCAATTACCTAAAGACTAATAGAGTAAGTAATTTATCATTTAAAGCTAAAGATATAACTACAGATAGCTACAAATTAAAGAGAATTGGTTGGTTAGCGATCGGTAACAAGTCAATGAATTAGGCACATCCAATAGAAAATGATAAGTTACCATGTTTGACCTATTAAATTTATTTGGATGAACTTAAACCATTTACATGTTGCCAATTAAAACAATGCATTTAAGCTGGTAAAACGTCCTCGAAATCCCTCGACTACACACAGGAGGCAAGTTTTGAAGATCTTCACTAATTAACAGACAGGAAGGAAAAAGCAGCTATCACAACAGTTAACCGGTTGTTTATCCTGCATCTTTCTGCGGTTGGTTTTGGCTTGTTTTAAGGATTAAAGTGATGCGTTTGTGTGTCCACAGCTCCTCCCTTGTGTCACAGCGGGTGCTGAGCACAGAAGCAATATCTGCCCTGGCAAGACTTCACAAGAACAAATATGCTCAGATATAACAAGTGAAAATGATGTAAATCTCATGACTGGGAAGCCAGTAGATACATGAAGCCGCTCATCCCAACAGGCAGTTTATTGCAGCTGTGAATAAAGTTGGTCGTCATTGTACAAAGCAATATCCCATTATTTTTTTATTCTCTTGAAGTAAAAAACAGACAGTAGACAGTAATCAAGTAATCATTTGATGTGAATCTGCTGCTGATATTATGTTTAGTGGTTTTTGTTCAAAATAAAATGTCTTGAGGTGACTACAACTAATGCACATTTCTACTTTTTGGACAGTGGAATTCAAAAATACCAGTTATTGCTGCACCCCTTGTAGAGTACAGGGAGTATGTCGATTTCCTGTCCCGGATTATGTTTTTTCTCTACTTTGTTGATGTACATTAAGCTTTTCTATTAATAGACAGTTTCCATGAGTAAATACTGCTTTGTCTGATTGTATCTATAAAAAGATCAGAAGAGGGCCTTTGCACTCCCGTGGGTGAAAAAGGTCATTCTGAGGCTGTCCCAAAGCCCTTTAACATGAACTCGACAACAGTCTGTGTTATGAGTAAAAGTTAAAAACAAACAGAATCACATCAGCGATTTCTTTCGAAAAAGTTTGGAAGACTGATTCATCCGACCACAACACAGGTTTTAACCATTGATGGTCCAACCCAGATGCTGCTGAGCCCTTACATATTGATGTCTCCGCAAGATAAGGTTACAATAATGCTATATTTTGTGTCAAGTATTAACTGACATTTGTGACTGAAACTTTCTAGAAACTTAAAACCTTTCTATGTTGGTTACAATTCTAGATCTTGATGGGTTTTAGAGCACCTCAAGGGTCACAGGCTACCGCAGCAACTCGGGTTGTGTTGTCCAAAATCAAGGCTATCCATTTTTCTTTAATGGTTTGGATGATGTGCCTCCTAAAGGATTTGTGGTGATGATTATGGATGTTTGAACATCTTTCACCATAAGTAAGCGTCCACATGGGAGGAGCTTACTGAGCCAATGAGCAGTGGCTCATAAAATAGAAGCTTTTTTGGAGTACTGATGAAGACTAATTGGGACCAACAGGAATTAAGTTTCATTTGTTTCACCAAAATGTGTCTTCAAGAATATACGTTGGACTCCAACACCCCGTCAGCCGGTTTTCATGTAGGAATAGAACTGCAAATAGAGCAGCAAGACTAAAAGTAGGATTGACTGCTGAGTTTGTTTATAGATGGTTTAATCCTGGACATGTTTCTGTGAAGGAACGCCTCTGCACCCCAAATACTGAACTTATGATTGTCACTTTTCCACCAGGTCATCATTTATTGAGTGATTTTCACTGCATTCCCTGCATGTGATCTCATCAGTTCAGTTGTTGCCCAGCAACAAACTCAGAATCCCAGTGCATTAATTTAGTTGTCTGCAGATTTGAGACACCTCTCTTGCTGCTATACTACCAACTTTCCCACAGTTCATGGAATAACGTAAATTTCTTCTTTTTCCACTTATGTATTCTCATATTATACAAGAGCTGTATAATTTCTTTTTGCAGTTTAATAAAGAATAATCCATTCCCGTTCAATACCATGTCAGGTATTGCCAGGAATGACAGTTTTTTGTGCAATGCAGATGTAACGGTTTTTTTTTGTGATCAAGTTTTTTTATTGGGCTGATATAACTCTAGTTGTGATATCTGGTGAGCCTCTCTTTGCATAAAATGTAAAACAAAAGTAAATATAAAAATTTGCAAGTTTGTAACAAGCAGAAAACCCATTCAGCTATAAGGTTTTTGTGATCAAGTTTTTTTATTGAGCTGATATAACTCTAGTTGTGATATCTGGTGAGCCTCTCTTTGCATAAAATGTAAAACAAAAGTAAATATAAAAATTTGCAAGTTTGTAACAAGCAGAAAACCCATTCGGCTATAAAGTTTTGCTCATCAGATCATGCAGAGTACAAGTCATAGTGCCACTATAGTTAATATATATGCGGTGTTCTTTTATTACTAAGGATATATCATTAATGCTGCCTTTTTAAATGCTTCCCTTGTTCTCCATTGCTAATAATCAACTAGTGTCGCATCTCATGAGCTGTGAGTGTTAGGAACTGCAGGAGCGCCATCTACTGACGTAAACTTGTACGTGCAGGTGTTGTGTGTAAGGGATCAAGCCATTATGTAACTAGTAATAATCAAGACTTGTTATATAATATGTAATGGGTAATGTTAAGAATCAGTGCATCCGTCCAGCACGAGTCGGTCTTGTCATGTTGATACATAAATACATTTTCTTTAAAAAAAAAAAAAAGGCCCCCCTCCCCGTTTTTTTTTAAAGAAAATTTATTTTTTGTAGCTTAAAGGACTAACTTAAAACTAAATCAAACCAATAACATCACAAGTTCATAATACTGAACAGGCGAGAGACGTATTCCCAAAATATACAAGTTTATTTATAAAAAACAAGATAAATCTAGGTAAAAAACAAGTGAATTGCAACAAAGCAGATTATTTTTTCCAGGGCTGAGCCCTTTGTGCTTCAGGAGAAGGAGGTAAGGAGGGAAGGTATCCACCTTCAGGTAGCTAAAATCTGACTACCAAGGTGGCTCAGGAAATGCAACCCAAAAGAAAAAGATAAATAAACCAAATGGGCCCAAAAGATGAGTAGTCGATTTAAGAAGAAAAGAAAATACAATGAATCCCGAAACTAGGATGAAAAAAAAAACACTTTAAATCATATACTCGTTACAAAATAAAACTAAAATTAAATCATAAACCCAAACAAAGAGTTTGGGTTTATGATTTAGCACACAAACCACTGAACAATAAAACAACAAATGGTCCACAACGCAGCAGCGTGGCGCGTCCCTGAACGCAGCGTGGCGCGTCCCTGAACGCAGCGTGGCGCGGCTCCTGGCGGCTGGATGCTCAGCGCGCAGCGTCTCAGCTGGCATGGCTCGGACACCGAGAGAAGGCCCTATGGCGGCCGACATCTGCACGACCGAATACATTTTGAAACACCGAGATGGAAAACAATGAAATAATAATGAAAAAATAATGAAAGACGTACCTGCACGACCGTACGAAGTATGCGCCAGTTGTTGGTGCGTCGCAACCGGGTCCCTCCCTTTTATACCAGTGTTATTAAAGGGGACGCTGTTGTGCGAACCAGCAGAATGACAGAATGACATTTGGTTTATTGAATGACATCAAACAGTTCTATTTTAAATGAAGTTAGTGATTTAGTTTTTTGTTTGTTAGGGTGAGGATGAAAGTGCTTGAGGATACCCTAATGATAATGAATAATGATGTGTAAAAACTACTGACCCTGAACTGTGGTGAGTGTGTAAGCTGAAGCCAAATAAAAGAATAAATTCAATCAATTCATTGTTGAAAAATTAAAGATTACTAAGATTAAAGATTGAGGTTTTCAGAAAGCAAATTAAACATTAGAGCTGTTTTCACAAACATTATTCTTTCAAATCAACAGATTTCTGAAATTAATCATTCAGACAATTACCACAAAAGTGATTGGTAAACAGTAATTAAAAAAATAACAATCCCAAACAACATATATTCACCAGTATTGGCTAATCGACGCAATATATAAATTTGTACGTATTTGAAAAGTAATATAAACAAAATTTCCAATAGAATAAAAATGTAAGTATTTATACCTTCAGATATGACATTGATTGATGCAAATTGTCTGAAACATATTTATTAATTCCCCTTCTTCCTCTAATTTTCCTTATCCCTTATATATAACTTCTTGTTTGATTTTCTATGCCTATATCAAAAATTCCCCAAAAATTATTAAATAGTGATTATCATCTCCTATTTATGACAATTTTACTTAAATATATTTACTATATCTTCAAAATAAATCCAAACAGGATAAAAAAACTACCATTATTTATTGTCCCTGAGATAATCAGACATAGTTTATTAACTGAATGTAAATCCTATTATACAGTACCACTATATAGCTTTCTTCAAAGACTCATTATAGATGGTTATAGTGGTCTGAAAGATTTTTTGTAGTAGTTTGTGTTGCAGACTCAGATGATCTGAAGAAGCCTCTGACTGAAGTCACATGTTGTTGAATAACTGTCTTGTTGTCTGCTGTATTTTTCATTGGTTTTCATCTGTAGAAGATCCAGATCAGAGCCAGCCTTATTCTTCACCAGTTTGTTTAGTTTCTTTGAGTCACTGGCTCTGATACTGCTCCCCCAACAGATTTCACTCCACACAACAAACTTCCTGTCTCCTGCTGAAATCCACAGTGATTTTTCTTTCTTCGCATTCAAGTAGAGATAATTGTCCCCACAAAGGGGTCCATCAGCTTTGTGTAATCAGTGTCTTGTCCACCGCTGATATACGTGACAAATGCGAGGTCATCTGAGTATCTCTGTAGACGACAGGACTATGACCTGCACTGGAAGTCTGAGTGAAGAGGAATAGTGATCTGTTTGTAATGTAGTCAGAAATCCAGGTGATTGTGGAAGCATCCACGTATACAGCACTCGAGTTGTAAAAAAGAATCAGGGGGGATGGTGGATTTTGTCATATGGGGACAGATCATTTGTGCTGATTACAAATATTATAATATATTACAAATAATAGCACTGACCAAAACACCTGCAGAAATACTGCAGGAATGACATAACAGCAGTTAAATGCAGCCTTCTGTAAGCTTTAAATATCCACTGGGCTTACATCAAATACATCAAAACACAACAATAAAAAACAGTTTTCTGAACTTATCAATATGACTCTGTCCTTCACAGGATAAGTAGAAAGGATCACTGCAAAAACTCAAAATCCTAACAAGAATATTTGTCTTATTTCTAGTTAAAATGTCTAATTTTAGTAAAAATTTGGAAAAAAACAACAATTTTTCACCTGTTTCAAGTAGATTTTCACTTGAAATAAGTAGAAAAATCTGCCAGTGGAACAAGATTTTTTTGCTTGTTATAAGAAGATAAATCTTGGCAGAGTTTCCTACTTATTTCAAGTGAAAATTTACTTGAAACAGGTGAAAATTGTCAAATAAGTTATTTTTCTGGTGTTATTTTTCTGGTGATGACTCTAAATGTTGAAATAGCAGTAAAACCACATTCATTGATGAAATGACATAAAGGATGGAAAGGGGGGATGGCAGTTTTACAGGGGGGATGATTTGGACCGTGTTTATTTCAGGGGGGGATGCCATCCCCCCTCATCCCCCCTCAACTCCAGTACTGCACGTATATCTTCTGGAGTTTATTACTCAGTAAAGCAGGCTCAATTGTGTTAAATGTAGGGGAGAAATCAAAGACCACGATCCTCACAGTGATGCTGCTTTATCCAGGTAACAAGATGTGGATCTGTTCAAGCAGGTGTTTGATAGTGTCTTCAACTCCAACCCAAACTGAGGTTCCTAAGTACTATATTTTTTTATTATTTACAGCTCTGAAATTCTGTCTTATAGAAAAACAAACATTTTATTGTACAACTCTGACTCATCATATTCTTCTTGCTCGGTTTGATTGTCTACATTCAATTCTCTGTCTCGATTTAATACCAGCCCAAACCGAGGTTCCTAAGTACTATTTATTTTTTATTATTTATTACTACACAGCTGTGAAATTATGTCTTATAGAACAAGAAACACTTTATTGTACAACTCTGACTCATCATATGGCCATTATTGCTATTGCACTGCTTCTTGCTCGGTTTGATTGTCTACATTCAATTCTTATCTATCTCGATTTAATTTGAATTATGTGTAAAATGACGGTGAGTTGAATTTAATTGAATTAAACCGTTTAAACTGACTTATACCGTCAAACATCTGACAGTGAGGTGAGAGGTTTGTAAACACGGCACATCCTGGAACATACCAAAACTGACTCGACGATGGGGGGTGGTACGTTTGAGATTACACTTAAATCTCACATTTATAGACAAAATTATTCAAAATAAAAAAATATATTTAGATAGATATTTAATTTATTTTGTGTGTGCATATTTATTACAGCTGAAAGGGCAACAGGAGATTTTAAACGCTTAAACCACATCCTCCTCCCCCCCCCCTCCGGTGAGCCGCGCCGTGGCTCTGAGTTCTGCATCAGCTGAGTTGCAGGATCCCTCCCTGTAACGACTGTCACAGACTCCGCTTTTCCACAGTCGGTTTGCTTCACGTACATCCTTTTTCCCGAGCCTCGTTGGCCTGGAACATGTACCAGGAGAACCTGGCCGTCTCGTCCTCGACTCTGAACCATTTGCAGCGACTGTGTCTCGAAGCATCCTGCGCTTGTTTTTCAGTTGGTGAGTCATGATGCACCTGACGACCAGCAGGACTCTTATTTGTTACACATTATAGCCACACACCCATTACATACATGTTTGACACCAATATGTCCAACATAGGTACCTATATGTGAAAACTCCAGTTTTTTTTATGTCGTATTGATTAAAAACGCTCAGTTATGTAACAACAGGCTTCATTGATGCTGCTGTCCCCTCCTCTGCCAGCATGTTTAATCCTGTTGTTGTCAGTCAGGTGACACAATACACGCTGTGGCTTTGTTGTGTGCCCACCTTTCCAGTGCGCAATCGTTTCCCCAACAGGTTAGTTTGGAAATGAAAATATAGATATATAGTTAAATAAAAAAAAAACTGCATTTGCAGCTTTGCTGATGCAATTGATGAGGAAGTAAGAATGCACTTCTTGTTCTGCTTGCTTCACACAATGTGTTTATCAAGCTGTCACCTGCTGTGAGGAAGCATGTTTTTAAACATCCTCATTTTAATCTGCACTCAGAAGAAGCATCTCTGACAGAGCTGTGTAGAATTAAGTGACTTGCATCTGAATTTATTTACCGTATTTCCTGGACTATAAACCGCTACTTTTTTCATAGGTTTTCAACCATGCGGCTTATACAAATTACAATTATACAATTCTGTGGATTTTTCTTCCACTGCTCGGGCCGCTCTAACCGGAATTAGAATCAAAACTAAGACAAAATAAATGCAAAGTAGAATACGCTACTTCTTCTTTAGCAGATAGAAGTAGGTAGAAGCAGATTTCAAACAGATAAATAGATGAATAAATACCGGTTATTTTCTCTTGGTTCTGTCCCGTTTTAATCGGTTGCTGCAAAGTTGCTGCCGCGTTAAAAGACACTGTTAGGAAAGGATCTATTTAGGTACAAACATGTACATAATTTACAGTTCAAAATCGTTCTGTACATGTAGTAACTATCTAATCTAACAACATAAATATCTGCGGCTTGCATATCTTTTTTTTTTAAATAGAGCGGATTATTGTATGCAGGTGCGGCTTGTATATCTTTTTTTAATAATTTTTTTTAAAAATAGAGCGGATGCGGCTTGTATGCAGGTGCGGCTTATAGTCCAGAAAATACGGTACTTACTTCAGACAATTACCACAAAAGTGATTGGTAAACAGTATTTAAAAAAATAACAATCCCAAACAATATACATATTCACCAGTATTGGCTCATCACCGCAATATATATTCATATATAAATTTGTACATATTTGAAAAGTAATATAAACAAAATTTCCAATAGAATAAAAATGTAAGTATTTATACCTTCAGATATGACACTGATTGATGCAAATTGTCTGAAACATATTTATTCATTCCCCTTCTTCCTCTAATTGCCCTTATAGTAAACTTCCTGTTTGATTTCTATGCTTATCAAAAATTCCCCAAAAATTATTAAATAGTAATTATCATCTCTTATTTATGACAATTTTGCTTAAAAATATTTACTATATCTTATAAATTTGAATAAATCCAAACAGGATAAAAAAAACTACCATGAAATACAAGGAATTTAATGCCAAATGGTGTGTGGTGTACTAATACGCAGAAAGTTGCAGTTAATCAATCAAATACTCGACATGCGATGATGAAGTGATGAAAGAAATTGAAATGTAATGTTGTTCAGCAAGGAAAACACAATTCGTACCTGAGAATAAATTAATAGATGTCTGTTTTTAAAGCCTATTTTAAAACATGATAGAGCAGTTTGCAAATGATGTAGAAAGAATGTGGCCTTAGTTTCTATCTGTCCCTGACGAGCAACCTTCAGACCAATATCACAGGCCCACTGTGTCTTATCACAGATAGACTATTGATGTGATTGTTAAGTAAGTCATTTTTTTAAAATGCAGTATGGTGAGTGCACATATTTTAAGTGTCTCCTGCAGTTAATATGATAGTCAGGATACTTTTGCACCCTCTCACTCAGCATTGTAGTCTCTGTAGAATAGTTTTAATTGATATTTGACTCTTCCAAACACTACAAGGTCAGCATTTCTCTACCCGGATGATCAGTATAACAGCTGTATCATGGGGCTCTATAATGATGGTGTTTTGTACTGACACAATTTAACTACCCTAATGTCAAAGAATGTCTGTAAAACGTTTCTGAGAATAAATCATAAGTATTGATCATCGGTTCAAAGGTTAGGATTCATCCCAGCCTGTGAGCACATGAGGATGATGTCATACCTTTGTTTGCATCACTGTTTGCTCTCGAGACTTTTCTAATCAGACTCGGCTTTCTAACTTCAGGACTGTAGTTTTATGCACACACAAATATCTATCTGCGTCATGACTTATTAATTTAACTACATGTCTCCAATTAGTTGTTTACTTTGATGAATTGGCACAAAAAAGGCAGGGAATTCGATTTTAGAAGAGCTTGTATATCAGTACAATACTGATTATCTGAATTAGTTGATCCTGTACTCATCAGTTCACTCTCCTTTTCTTTATTTCTTACATCTTATACCTAGTTTTAATATTTGGACTATCTTTTTACAAGCTGAACAGTTAGTAAAAACAGAATCAGGGCCACCTGTAGAGGAGAGCTTTGCTTTCCCAGCATGCAACACAGCATGGTGTGATGTACTTTCACATTGTGCCAACATTTTATCTATTGTTAACATTTATTTGTACCGTATATATCTGCAGCACACGGAGAGCTTGTCACACTTTTATAATTAGAAGATAAAGCTACTTTACATTGTTAGTTGGACATTTCCATACATTCATCATAAACTCGTGTTTCATGGTATTATGTCTTATAAGTAGCCCATTGCACACCAGGCACAATATTTTGATAATTTGTTTTATTTAAATTTATCCTTAATTTACACACAGTACATATATATTCTTTCAGCATATAATATTTCCTTGAACGTCCGATAGCAGGTCCCCCACCTTGATCTATATAGTCATGAAAAAAGGGCCACATTTGTTAATTTGCTTTCCAAAAACACGTCTTGAGTGTATATTGCTGATGGTGTTTTAGTTCAGGTTGTAAATGTCAATTCCAAATGTTTGCTGTCAGATTACTTTACCCTTCACACTGGCCATATTTATCTGCATTTTTATTTTAAAATTTTCCCTGAACAAGACATGCTTTGATGTCTAAACTTCAGATGAGGGTCTGAGGTCGTGTTGATTTAGTCTTCCTTCCTCATTTTAGCCCTTGTACGACCTACCAGCTTCACCAGCAGCAGAAGAGAGCCAGAGAGCGCCATGATTAACAATTTGTACAGTGTTCTTGGAGATGAATGTCCCTATTCTGCACATACCTCTGGTCACTGTGGTCAAACAGATAAATCTTTGTTTGATCTGACCATCAGACCTTTTCTTTCTTTCCTCTGTCCACATGCTCAGCTTGAAGCACTGGCATCTTTCTTTCTCGATGGTAAAACTCACTGAACTGTAGACCGTGTGTACTTTCCAGTTCATATTAAGTTTCCGGGTTGTTCCTGCCAGTTTCTTCTGAGCTGTCGGGGACACTGCAGGTCTCCCTTCAAACCACAGCAAAGTGCAGACACATTTGTACTTACAGTTGATTATCGTGGAGGATGTTTTAAAAACCTGATGTTCCTACAGCTTTCATGCTTTCAACGATGAGTGCAAACACACTTCCAGTCAGAATGCTGTGCCTTCAATAAGTCACCAGTAATCCTGAACTTTGCTGCACGAGTGCGGATTTAGACGATAAAGACATTTAGTCCATCTGGCTACACAGCTTCAAGCTGCTCGCTTCCTTTATTTAGAAGCTGCAGCTGTTCTATGTAAATATTTGCATCTTTGATAAGGTACTGCAGCGTTATTGTATTTGTGGAAGCAATTCAAAGCCCAGTTAAGCCATGTGTTATTGCATAATCTACTGATTTTACTACCTATCTCTGGATTCCTCTCATCATAGTGTATTTTCTTTATTATCATTGGTATTAATAATCTTCACTCTTCTTATTACTGGGATCTTTCTGTCTACAGTTTGGATGCTCTCCCCATGTTTTTTTCTTCTGGGTTTTCCAGCTTTATTCCCACGGCCCTTGTTGTGACTGTGCATGGCTGCTTGTTTCATTTCATCATGTGATAGACTGGTGACCTCCCCCGGGGGTACCCCGCCTCTCACCCGATGACTACTGGGAAATGCGCCAGTATGAATCCATTATCGAACATGAATAATGTCCACTCTTTGTTTTTCTTTATTGTACTGATGATAGTCTATTTCCAGTAAACTGTATACTCGATAATGGTATACTGTACTGCAACCTATATCGTTCATTTGATTATCGAATAATGGCCTCTTCTTTTCCATTCGGATTATAAATGTAAGAGACCAGGTATTAAAATAGTTAAATGCCCGTTTGAAATTAAATCCACATTTTGCCATGTTGCATTTTTAGTTCATTCTGGGGATTAATCAGATCCAGACTTTTGTATTCAGCAGATTGTTTCGGTGCTGAAACAGTTTCATCCTGAACATGTGTCGTCTCTTCTCATCTAAGCTACAGGGACTCCAGATGTGCACGTTCCTCCTTCAAAAATCCCCCGCCTACATTCATATGTGCCACCTGAACACTCATGGGACTGTCATTTCACGTTGTTTGAAAACGGGAAAGCAGATAAATTGAGGTTTTCTTCTATTTAACTTCACCCTCGGGGTCGTTTTTTAAAAGTATGTCAGTCAGTGGCGATGTGTAATGTTAAAGTGGGTTCCCCCCTAAGGATAAAACGGAGAATTAGCATCTGACTGTGGATTTTCTTTCATCCTCAAAAACTGTTTTACCAGAATTTTTTTTTCAGTTAAATGAAAACAAGACAGAAATAACGTTGTTCGCAGCCAAGCAAGAAATATTAAAAGTCAGCACTCAGTTTCAAGCACTAAAGACAAAGAGCCAGCCCAGAAATCTGGGAGTGGTTCTGGACTCAGACCTGAATTTTAACAGCCACATTAAGACAGTCGTGAAGTCGGCCTGTTATCACCTAAAAAACATATGGAGGATTAACGGACTGATGTATCAGCAGCTTTTTTGTTTAAACTTAATTTAGGCTTTTTATTTCTACTATGTGATGTCTTAATGTCTCTGTAAAGCACTTTGAATCCCCTTGTTGTTCAAATGTGATATACAAATAAACTTGCCTGGCCTGGCCTGGCCTGGCCTGGCCTTGCCCTGCCATCCGTGAGCTCATTAGTGCAGCCTATAATTCTGTTAACTGCACTGTCTGAAGATTAATCATTAACTTTGGGAGTTGGACACCAGGGAGGAGCTAAAAGGAGAGTGAATTTTATTTAAACAGCTGTCTACTGCAGGAACTTCATAAGAGGGTGTTCATCCATATTCTACATCCATATTATCCCATTTCTGCCTCCAGGAGAGCCAGAACCAACTGTTTGTGCTCAGTCCAGAGCTTGTTTTTCTTCTAGCAGTTCATGCAAGGCCACTTAGTTTGGATTCCTTCATCCCGGGAGTTAGAGACAGGTCAGTCAGCAAACGCTGACTGGTAATGAATGATGGCATTTGTATCCATTGCCTCAGAGCATGTGTGTATGCCAGGGGACACAGCTAATTGGGTAATTGTATTTGGGATAAACATGCTTTGGAGAACAGAGGGATGTCCACCAGGTTTTAAACAGACCGACACCGCAGCTCACCTTCCATCTTCTTCCTTGTTTTTTTCCAGATATGTCATGCTGAACATGTGGTGATCAGACTTGCGTAAAATGGATCCCGAGGAGTTGGAACTGCAGAATGACTACCGTTACCGTAGCTACGGGGCAGTCATTGAGAAAGCGCTACGAAACTTCGAGTCCTCTACCGAGTGGGCAGATCTCATCTCCTCCCTGGGCAAGCTCAATAAGGTACGGCACGATGCTCCGAGTTGCTATCAGCCTCTTCCCAGGATGCCTCTCTCTTCCTCTGAATGCTGTGTGGGTTTAAGTTCTTTGTTTCTCATTGAGACTCTTTCCTCGAGCTCTGCAACTTTATTGTAATCAATCCTTTACTTGCACAGCAAATATTGACTCTGGAGTCCTGATAGTGCCAAAAGAATTTGAGGTAGAGGTTTTAATCTGATAAACAAAACTGACAATGTGGTCAAAATTCTGCACAGGTCACATTAATGAATAGTGTTGTTAAATTGGCACAAACTATAGGTCCCCTTTGTGTTAGAATAATATGAACATAGAGTAATCTCATATTTACTCCAATTGCCTTTACATATAAACTAAGCTTATTTGGTGTGTATGTACAACTCAAATTTGCAGAGTTTGTTATGCAGATAGGAGAAGTCAGATAGTATGACTGCGGATGAAGTCATCAAAGAGCTATCTGTGCAAAACAAGGACTGCTTCCCCGGTTGAAGATATACCGTGCTGTTTCAAGGTTAAGGAGGAGCAACATTTATGAAGTTGAAGTTAAGGAGTTATGTAAACATGAACAGTTGTAGCTGTGTTTTACCTCTCCCTTGGAGCTGCAAGTCATATTGTAACTAGAGACCATCCTAAGGAAATAAAAAGAGAGGGGTCAGCAGAGTGAGCTTCAGAGCGGTAGGAGATGTAACTGAACGCATCTCCTTGTAAGTAAAATGCAGAGGTGTCAAAAGTATTCACATTCATTACTCAGGTAGAAGTATAGATACTAGAGTTTAAAAATACTCCTGTAGAAGTTGAAGTATCAACTCAAGTTTTTTACTCAAGTAAAAGTATAAAAGTACTGGTTTCAAAACTACTTAAAGTATAAAAGTAAAAGTAATGTAAGGGGGAAAAAAGTCATGAAGGGCAAAAGCCATTGAAAATTAATGCGTCTTAGTATAATGCAAATATATTAAAGAACCATATATGTGTACTATTGAGCATTAACATGTGTTTCAGAGAGCAGAAGATATGATGACTAGTTGCCTATAAGTATTGTAATGGTGCAAAAAGTCAAACTTCAGAGGCATGTTATCATTTATCCTAATGTTTATTGGAATGTACATCCAAGTTTAGTTGCAGGAATCTGTAAGAACAAAACTAGACAAGAACAGCTGAGCCACAACCACAACCAAATTCACTCTATCCGGATGGAGCAATTTAACTGGATAGTTTTTTTTTTAAAGGCCGAAATGAAATAGAGTAACGAAGCTGTTTTTTAAAATGTAAGGAGTAAAAAGTACAGATAATTGCGTGAAAATGTAAGGAGTAAAAGTAAAAAGTCGTCTGAAAAATAATTACTCCGGTGAAGTATAGATAACCAAAATTTCTACTTAAGTAAGGTAACAAAGTATTTGTACTTCGTTACTTGACACCTCTGGTAAAATGTAAACCCTCTTGTCTTTCTCTCTTTTGTATTATGTTTTGGATGTTCTAGGTTGTTTGAACCTGACACTGTGATTAACCGTTAGTTTTCATTTTCTCTTCTCCCTGCTTCTGTCAGGCCCTGCAGAGCAACCTCCGCTACTCCCTCCTGCCCAAAAGGCTGATCATCGGGAAGCGTCTTGCCCAGTGCCTGCACCCAGCCCTGCCCAGCGGCGTGCACCTCAAGGCCCTGGAGACCTACGAGGTCATCTTCAAAATCATCGGAACCAAATGGCTGGCCAAGGACCTGTTCATTTACAGGTGAAAGACATTTTTATGGTGGGCTTGTTGCATCTGGCCTCATTATTAGGTGATATTTATTTTATTTTTTATTTTTTTTAATTTTTTTCCTCCCCTTCTCTAGTAGATGTCTGCTCAAACTGTCAGGTCCTTTAAATCAGGGCTAAAAATATTACTGTTTACTGAAGCGTACTCTTAAATTTAATACTTACCTGCTGTACTACTTTTTGACAACATGTGCTTTTTATGATTTTACCTCTTTTCTTATCATTTTATTTCATTTTATTTGTTATTTCCTGTTTATATTATATTTTATTTCATTGTATTGTATTATTATTTTCTATTTCTATCCCTTGTTAACTGACTTGTTACTGTTTAATTATGTCTTGCTGCTTTTAATGTCGATGTAAAGCACTTTGAATTACCTTGTGTTGAATTGTGCTATACAAATAAACTTGCCTTGCCTTCTTAGCTCAGGGTTGTTCCCTCTGTTGGGCCACGCAGCCATTGCAGTGAAGCCCGTGCTGCTGACGCTGTACGAGCGCTACTATCTCCCGCTGCAGAAGGCTCTGCTGCCCAGTCTTCAGGCCTTCATAACGGGACTCTTACCAGGTCTGGAAGAAGGACTGGAAGTCAATGACAGGTACGCAATGTGCTGTTTTGTTACAAAATACAGGTTATCCTCTATCATAAATGAGTAAAATCAAATGGATCCAGCTTGGATAACACCATCTCATCATGTTCTTTTTACGTCTACATGAGTAACGTCTCCTTAAAAACTGATTTCAATATTGTTTTGGGAAATTGCTTAGACAACTTTTTTCCACTTTGTCCTCTTGTCTCTGTCCAGGACCGATGCCCTGCTGGTCAAGTTGTCTCTGTTGGTGGGCCAGCAGGTCTTTTACGGTGCTCTGTGGGGCAGCATGCTGGTCACTCCCATGGTGCGACTCCCCGCCTCCGTCTTTATAGTCACGCATTTTGATCGCTTGACACCGCTGAGTCAGCAGACGCACATGTTAGGCTACGGCCACCGTGCAGTGGTGAGTACTTGCTCTAACCCGGCTGCTCGGACTTGAAAATGGTGAAGGTTGAGGATAAAGCTTCAGTTTTCCCTCCCTCTGTCCGTCTCCAGGTGAAGCCACTCTGCCTTTCGCTGCAAGACACAAACGTCTTGGTGCAGAGGAACATGTTGGAAATCCTGCTGTACTTTTTCCCCTTCGCCACATGCCTGGTAGGTGCCCTGCACACATGCTCAGCTTCTCCTTCCTGAAATGTTTCTCCACCCCTTCCTCTTCTTCTCGTCCGCCGGATCTGACAGTATAAGACTTTTAGGACTGTTTACCCTGCTGACATTTAGAAAGCATAACATTTCAGTTCAATCACGTTTGTGTAATCTCCGACAAAGACTGTAAACAAAAACAGATTATCTCTCAGTCAAGGGGACTCTTTCTTTTTAAGCTTTAGAAAACGAATAAAACTGGACTCAAAACACAAACTGCTTTTGACTCCTGATGAGTTTTAAGTCGACTACCCACCACGTTGTAAACAAGCTTACGGGAATTTCTCATCACTCCTTCGCGTTTAGGCGTGTCTCCTCCAAAACTCCCCCAACAACATTTCAGTAATATTTAACTCTCAACTCTTGTTGCGGCATTATTTGGCGGGTGTTCCTGAGCACTTTAAAATTATAAAAATAAATAAATGAAAATATGCTTCTCATTCTTCCAGTGGATCCAAAAAATGAATAAAACTAACAGGACTTTATCTTGAAAAGATGTGTTTGTGCCAAACAATATTTTTAATTTGTCTGTAGAGAAATAATTATTCTCCAAACGCTTGACACGTGCAAATCAAAAATATGTAGTAATTTTATGTCAACATATTTTAATATAAACTACCTTGTGATGATATTAAAGGGTTTATTTGTTTGTTTGTTCGTTTTTTAAGACTTTGTGTCTCCTTGACTGGATTTGTCCACGGTCTCCGCTTGAAGGGGTGATTTCCTTCAAATGGAGCTGTTTATTTTAAATAATCATCTTTCCAAGCTCCTTGGCAGATTTGTGCATTTTTTCTGACCTTCGTTTCATATCACGACTCCAGAATCTTGATATCAGGGGCTTTAGTAAGATTTTGATTGGTACTGCAGAAGGAAGTTCAGATGTTTTTGTTGTTGCATGCAACAGAAGCTTTGATATCATTTATGTGGATATGGATGTTGATTAAATGAAGGGTGTCTTTTTTTTATTTGACTTATTTGACTTCTTAAAATGCCAATTTTGCATATTTTTTGGAGCTCTGACTCTTCTCCAGTCATGTCAGACCCCCCATCATTACCCTCCCAGTCTTTTCTGTTGCTTCTTGTCCAATTAATGATGCATATGTGTGTGTGTTGTTGATTTAGGATCCAGCAGAGCCCACGGTAGTTCTGGGCGTGGAGGATATGATCACCATGGTGGCTGCAGCTTTACTCACGCTGCTCAGGAGAGACATGTCGCTCAACAGACGCCTCTACGCCTGGCTCCTAGGTTCTGATCATCACATACTGAACATGGCACTTCTGTTTGGCGAGGAAGACCGGTTCTCCTTGCTCACTCGCTTATGTTTGTCTTTGTGTATTTGTGCGTTTAGGTACAGACATTAAAGGAGGAATGGTGGCACCACATCCCACCCTCTCCGCCACCATCGAGGATCACACGTCATTCTACTTCAACACCTATTCTAAGGATTACCTTGTGAAGGTAGTTACACATGAACATCTTTCACTCTTTTTTACTATTATTTTAAACCAGAACCTATAAAGAGGATAATAAGTTAATTCCGGTATCTAAATGCGTCAGTGCCGGATTATTGATAAGCTACAGGAAAAATGGTAGCATTATCTGTAATTCTAATGTTTTTACATTGTTTAATTGACAGATGTTGCTTTATTATTAACCACCCTCGAATGATGATGTAACGCGACTGATGTTTGCCATAAACGTGCAATGTTTACATGCGCATGGAAACAGGGTGGAGTCAGTTATGCATAAAGCGTTTTAACAATTTGGGCTCATGTTACCAAACTTTACAAGAGCTTTATACATCATATGTCAAAGCTTCGTGGCAGCATCATAAAACAGCTGCAACTAAAACGCTGTGATGTGACGTATTTAAGTGCTTTAGCGAAGTCACTACATCCTCATCGCAGCCTCCGACTCACCTGGCTCAGTTTTATCACATCAACACACTCGTTTTAAAAATTAAGTCTTACAAACGTGCAATCTAATGTCACTGGATCGCTTTTAAATTCTGAAATAAAATTTAAAAAAGGTTTATAACCCCACAGAAAACATCAGGCGGGCTTCTGACGTTCTTATTTGTCTCTCTTTTTAATCGTTTCTTTTATCTTCTGACAAGTTGATTGCGTAACTCTTCTAAAGACGGTTTAAAAACAGCTCGTTGTGGTTTACAGTGCAGTTTATGTGAACCATTCTTCCTCTTCCTCTGTCCACACTGTGGTTTCACTGTAAAATTCTGTTTAGAAACAAAACTGGCCTGCGTTCATATTTTTTTGAAAAGAAAAGAAGATCTCTGTCGACACAGTTCTACCATGATCATCAATCCTCAACTGGAAATGTGTTGCATATGGTTCTTATAAAGGCTTTCCCCCTTTGCATGTAGGCAGTTCCAGTTTTTTGTTTTAAAAACAGACTTTAACTGTGTAACGCCTGATACCAAGGACGACAAAACCATCAGTCTCTACGTCATTGTTTACTGAGTTTATCTTCCAGTGATGGGCATGACACATGGATGTGGCTGGAATGGGATGATAACGGCTGGGTGAAGCAGAGAAGGACATGTAGGAACCCAGAAATGGGAATCTTTAAGTAAATGTGTGCAACTGCAATGTGGTTTATAGATGCTTTAGATACCGTAGGTCCTCACTAAACTGCAGTGACAAAATAAAACTGGTTCTCAAGTAGGTAAAAAAAACATGTATTGAGGGTCAAACTCGCCACAGTAGTGTAGTCTTATGTCGTATTCACACAAGACTAGTATCACCTCGGGACTTGCAATAATTCAAAAGTTTCATGCTGTGAAAGCTTCGTCAAGGTCATGAATCCTATTGAGCAATTATTAATATTAAATTAACATAAACTTTAAATATTGAATTGGAAGTGTCTGATCTCTCACTCTACAGTTGGGCTACAGTATGGGCCTCCATGCTTTAGTTACCATGGTAACAGCAGTGGGCTGTCGGACAAGGGGTTTATGTTGACTGACTAATTTTTATCCGGAAAGTATATCGTATCAGTTGGGTAATATCATTATATAACATCATTATCCACTGCAGCTGCAGTAATTAAGCCAGGAAAGAAGCAGAAAGGCAACAAAAGGAATTAAAAAAAAAAATCTATACATTTTCCCAGGATTAAAACTATCCCATAACTTCTTGGTTTGCTGTCAGCATGGATGATTTACTTTACAAATCATGGCGCATTTGCATTGGATTCATATCACAGATATCTGTAATTATTGCAAAATACCAGATAATATAGATATAGTCCCCAGATAATAGTAATCTCATTCAAATTAGCATTAGTTGAGAAGCTGTTCGCACCGCCCAAGACGAGCAGGACTGATGAATCTTTGAGCATCATTGTCATATCTGCCGGAGAGGCCAAATAGGGGTGAAAGTTTATATTTATGTTCCTCTGTTTTAAGTCACAGTGGGTTTGTCACTCACCTGAATCCGTAATGCCAGTTAACTATTTGTTTTTTGGTGGATATTATAGCATGATTGCTGTGGTTTTGTGTGTCTTACTGTGATTTGTGAGCAACTAATGGATTCTGTGAGGAATTACGACGGCTCACCAAAAAGAAACTCGTGCATTTATTATTGATATTTTTTATATAAGTATACTGTAGTTCAATTTTATTTATATGGCATCTATTACAACAGAAGTTGTCTCTAGGCACTTTCCAGAGACTAGAACATAACCCCTGAGCAATTATTACATACACATAAACAATGGCAGGTAAAAACTCACCTTGTGAGAGAAAACCATAGGCCAAACAGTGGCAGGAAAAACTCACCTTTTAGGAAGGAAGAAAGCTTGATGAGGACCTGGCTCATAAGCCGGAGGCAGAGCAGGAAAAGAAAAGTGTGTTGTGTTCACAGAAGTGTGTTTTGTTTTCTTTTCCTCTCTTTTTGCTCCCGACTTTAGGCTATGATGAACATCCTCAGACAGAAGGATGTGGAGACAAAACCAGACACAGCGACGTCTTACCTCAGGCCTTTCCGCATCATTATCAGTCTGCTCGATAAGCCAGAGATAGGTAGGCAGCGCCTAACAGTACCGTACACTGAGGTTCTTTAAAACACTAAACACTTTTAAACACATTTTCCTGCTGCTGATGCTGATGTTTCTGCCCAGGTCCAGCTCTGCTGAGCTGCGTGTTGCTAGAGGTGGTCCGAGCTTTCCACCGCTACTGTCTGGAGGTGCTGGAACAGGACAACGTCAGCAGTGTAGGACTCTCTGGAAACCAGCTTGCAAGGTGAGAGACATGAACGGTCAAAGAGAGTCGGCATTTATTTATTCACAAAATTACAACTTGCGAGATGAATCCAGGAAAATATGGTGCTTTTCTTGTTTTTGCCTCAACAGTAAGATAAAAGAAAATAAGAACGCGTCTGAGATCATAAAGACTGTGAACATGCTTGTGAGCTCCATGGAGAGTGAATACCTGTGGGAGTACATGACCCAACGTTTCTGCACGTCTCTCAGGTACGCTGGTGACCCACAATCCTTACTGTACTTGCAGGATTTCTACTCACTAAAACCTCCAACTGTTGGGTGTTGTTGAGGCAGTAGTGAGACAACAGGAACCTTTCTTCCTCAGGGTATCTCAGTCATCTCCGGCACAGAGAAGCTGTCAGTGTGTCTGAATTATTTTTATTTTTGTTCTTTTTCCTACATTCAATCAAGTTTTAACTTTCATTTATGACTGCAATTATCAACCATGTTCAGTGCCAGAGGCTTTCAGCATCGTTAGTGACATTTATTTTCCTTTTATAATGTGTTCCCACCAGGAAGCCCAAATGTTACTGATGTTTTATTTTCATTTCTGGTCCCATGATTTCTCCGGAGTCCCTGACGATTTTCATCATTACCATTTACCATAGAGGATCAAATCTCTTTTATTTGCAAATAAAAACAGATTCTTTCAGAGTATCAAACCCCTCCAACATTTTTGTTTCCTCTCTGGGATTTGTTGTTTTTATGATTTCTGCTACATATCTGCAAAATACAGTACAGTACAGTCCATTTGTTTGAATGAGAAGGTGTGTCCAAACATTTGGTCTGTACTCTATGTCACTTTCATGTATCAAAATTCGAAATGTTGCTTTTAAATTAGATATTATGTTTAAACGATGTAATGCTTTTATCTACATTTTACTCTTAGCTTCTTTTTTTTTTTTTTTATGAAATGTTGAAAAAAGCCAAAGATTTAAACAAGTGACCGAAACATTGTTTTGAAATAGTATTTCTATTTTTGTTTTCGCTGTAGTGAGAAAGATGACGCTCAGACGCCTCCCGATCAAGACCTCAGTCGTCCTGCTCCTTCAGTCGCAGAGATTTCCAGTCTCATCATCTTCCTGCTCGATGTCCTTCCTCTGGTGAGTAGCAGACTCTGCCAGAGTTTTATTACCTGTGAAAAAGGAAGCTCTGCTGTTTTAAAAAGTGCTAAAAAAACGCTCTGCCTTTTAAAAAAAAAAAAGTGGTTAGCTCTTCTCACGCACCAATATTATATTTTAGTTACAAATACTAAGAAATACCCACATCTGACTCATAAAAACACCTGAAGGCTTCCTTTTTTGTATCTCCTTGCAGGAACTCCATGCTGACATCCAGTCACATTTCCTCCCTGAGATGCTGGGCAGCATGCTGCAGGCGCTGCGCCGCCACATGGACACCGTCCCGCTTGAAGATGTCACACACGGGCTGCGTGCATGTTTCAAAGTGCTGAGCAAGATCCAGATGCCGGTAGCCTACTTGGACAGTGAATCTGGATCCCACACAGAGGAGGAGTTACAGACGCTGGAGGACAAAAGCTCTGGGACACAGGTGAGGCGGTTTTGAGTCAGCGGTTTCCTCTTAAATAATAATAGAGAGTTTAACTCATCATGTTGGGTTTTTGTTCTAGGATGTGGAGAATGAAGGTGAGAAAGACGGCTCGGTTAATGGACATCAGGAAGATGAAGAGAGCCAAAGCGAAGGAGGTGAAACACAGCCTGCAAACGGTGTTTACTCAACTTTGCGGTCTGAAGACAGCGGATTAGGGATCAGCGCCTCGCCCTCAGAGCAGCAGCTGCCGCTGGGGACGAGCAAGGAGGCAGAAGGAGACAGAAATCGCCAAACCGGGGAAGGAGTGTGGAGAAAGGGGGGCAGCGTTGACACCATGACCCAGTGTCTGCAGGACATCCTGGCCCTCATTACCACCAGGTAAGTTCGTCCCCAGTCTAGAGGATTAATCTCCTCTAGACTGGACTTCTGTAACTCACTCTTCACTGGGATCACTGGCAAGAACATCCAGAAACTGGAATACATTCAAAACAGCGCTGCCAGGATCCTGATGATAGTCCGGAAATATGAGCACATAACACCCGTCCTCCACTCACCTCCCTGTCTCAACCCGGGTTGAATACAAAGTCCTACTCCTCACCCATAAATGCATAAATGGAAAAATGGATTACTGTCCTCACCCGCAATGTGTGTGTTACACTCCCGCCCGCTCCGCAGTGTTTATATCCACTCCCGCCAGCATCCGCAAAACTCTGAGAATTCATGCCCGCAAAATAATAGAGATGCATTGATTTTGTGTCTTCTCCCGTCCCGCAAGAGAAATGTCCTAGACAAATCAATCTGATTTAATGTTAACATGGTAAATGTGGAGCTTGATGGATCATTGACAGTTCATAGGCACCTGACAGAAAGTTAGATGCAAATCCATCATTTTCATCATCGCACATGCTTTTTCGCCTTTCGCGCACGCATCAGTTATGTGTTTGAGGTTATAGCAACGAGAGTAGGCTGTGAGTGGCTCAAATAACACTAATAAATAACGTAAAATAAACAAAGTTAACGAATGAAACAAATACATTTAACAAATGAATCGCTTGGCCATTACATTGCTGTGGAGGAAGAGAATATTGCTGACGACTGCGGTCCCAATCCCTGCGTCTCTCTTCTAAGATGCGCCACAGACACTAAACGAAGTTTCTCCAAATATCTGACTTGCCTGTCTTTGTTTTTGTTTTGTAAAGACATTGTTTGAGGTTCTTATCCATGTCATTGATTTCCATCTTGTCGCTAGACTAAATCCCGACCCCGCAGTATTTTTTTTTAGCCGCCCGCAGCAAAGTTCAAACCGCCCGCTCCCACGAGATTTGCGTTGGATCCCTCGAGACCCGGCGGGAACCAATCCCAATGCAGCCCTCTAACATGCACCTCTGTACCTACAGAAGTCATTACTCCCCAAACCTCTACCCGCACCCTCAGATCTACAAACTGCTCGTGTTGGGTTCCCAACACCAAGCTCTGCACCATGGGCGACCGGGCCTTTTGCTCAGTAGCGCCCCACTTATGGAACCGTCTCCCTGACCATCTAAGGGCGGTACAGGGCATGCTGCCTTGCGGTTTGTAACTGGTGCACGTACACATCATTGTAAATTGTATCAAATGGTTGAATGGACTTCACTGAGTCTAAGGAGAAAATCACATATGTTAATATTTATTGCAAAAGCATTACTGGGTAAACTACCAATTTATTGAAATATTACTCTAGTAGCTATAACACTAGATCATCGAACAGAGTTGGGTAAATCGGCCATTTCCTTTTATGCACCGCAAGCTTGGAATGAGCTACAACACATACTCAACTTGAAATATTTACCTTCTCTTAACATGTTCAAACATATGTTAAAATCATTTTTCACAGAACAATGTCATTGTTTTTAATCAAGTGTCATTCTTTGTCATGAATTCTTTTTAGCTTTCTGATCCTTGTATGTTTTATGTTTGTTTGTTTCTTGTTTTGATGTGTTTTTATTTTTTTTGTAAAGTTACTTGTCCTTGTATGTATTTTCTTTTATATGAAATTTAATTTTTTTTTCTGCTGCCATCTTGACCAGGACTCCCTGGCAGAAGAGATATTGTATCTCAATGGGACTTTCCTGGATAAATAAAGGATAAATAAATTAAAAAAAAAAAAATACAGACACTGGACTCTTCTAAGACTCGCTTAAAAATCTTTTTATTCAGGAAGGTGTTTTGAGTTGAGTTTTTATGACTTATTATTATTAGTTTTAACTGTGTACTGGCTCTGTGGCACTCTGAGATTCTTGGATGAAGAGTGCCTTACAAATACAATGCATTATTATTATTATTATTATTATTATTATTAAGTTGTTGTGCCAGTTGAAGCAGGAATGCAGTAAGTTGTCATTGTCGTTTTATAAATATTTATCACTCTTCTGCCTTTTAGATACTTGTTGGTGCAAGTTGAGGATGTCGGAGAAGCGGACCAAGAGCCCCAGCCAGACCCCAGAGCCGTCTCTTTGGATCACAAGTCCAAGTTAGCTGGACGAGAGCTTAAAGACAAACTCACTGAGCTCTTCACTCCAATAAACTCAAACCCCGCTCTTCTCTGAGACCACACTCCCAGCATCCCCCACCAAGAAGAAGAAGGATCCGGGGTGTCTGGAGTGGGCGGCCGGCTACATGCCCGGGGCAGGGCTGAGATCTCGGAGGCCTGTCGGAGGGCCTTCGTCGCCACCTGCCACCTTCTGCTGGAGTGCACCACCTTCCCCAGTCTACCTGAGTGAAGACGAAACCCTCGCTCTCCACGCAGAGATGTTCCTTCACAAAGGTTAGCATGCTCGCTGACGAGATGATGAGTCTCTGCTTCATGCTTTTAATTTACCAGAATCATCAGAGCTTTTTTCCTTGTAGACACTGACGTGGGCAGCCTGCCAGTGTGGCTGAGGTCCGTGATGATCCTGTGCTGCATGTCCAGGGACTACAACATCCAGCACACGGCAGTAGCCTCCCTGCTGGAACTCATCAACCACTCCCAGTCCTTAGCGCTGGTCATTCAGGACAAGCACCGCCGCTACCAGAGCTCCCGAGTCCAACCCCTGAGCGGGCGGTTGCAGATGGCCACGGTGCCGCCCATCTACCCCGTCCTGCTTCAAGCCGTAGAGGAAGGCCACCGACTTCTATCAGGTCCGATTGTCAAGGGAAGCAGTTTGTGATGCTGTGAACAGAATGCAGCATTAATAACGGATATGTATCCTCTGCTCTGACCCAGAGGGTGTCCCAGGTGCTGTGGAGCCAACTGGACACGGAGCGGAGGGAGCAGCATGTTTCCTGCGTCGACCTGTTTTACAGGCTGCACTGTTTGGCTCCATCAACGTCATCTGTGAAGACATCATCTGCCAGGCGCTCCTGCACAAAGACCAGGTACCTTTACCTGCAGACTAGGAATGGGTGATATTTTACCGTTCACGATATACCGTCCAAAAAATTCCCCACGGTAAGAATTTGTCATCTCGCGGTAAAAATGATAAATTCCAGTTGATGACGTTTTTGTGTAAGCCAGATTTATGGTTCTGCGTTAAATCCACGCAGAAAGAAAGAAAAGAAAGAAAGAAAGAAAGAAAGAAAGAAAGAAAGAAAGAAAGAAAGAAAGAAAGAAAGAAAGAAAGAAAGAAAGAAAGAAAGAAAGAAAGAAAGAAAGAAAGAAAAAAAGAAAGAAAGAAAGAAAGAAGAAAGAAAGAAAGAAAGAAAGAAAGAAAGAAAGAAAGAAAGAAAGAAAGAAAGAAAGAAAGAAAGAAGAAAGAAAAGAAGAAAGAAAGAAAGAAAGAAAGAAAGAAAGAAAGAAAGAAAGAAAGAAAGAAAGAAAGAAAGAAAGATTCCCGTTGACGTTTTTGTGTAACAAACATGGCAGAAGGCGGATCAGTACAGGTGTACTAATTTAATTGGTTTTTATTAATTCAATGTAATTGGTGTAGTTTAGTAGTATTTAGTATCTTTTAGAGCAGTGATTTGGGGGCTCCAAAGACTGAATGTGGTGATAGATTTATAGTTACAAAGATGGAGTTGAATTGGTTTTTTTTTTATCGTCATTTTTATCGTTATCGGGATAAATGCCAGAAATTATTGTGATGAATTCTTTAATCCATACCGCCCATCCCTACTGCAGACACGCTGAACCACAACTTATTCACAACTGTACTTTGTTTTTTTTATCTCTCTTTAACTACTTTCTACGTGTTTCAGTTAAACTAGAACACACGGGGCCCATTTATGAGTTAATTAGGGCATAAATGTGATGAAATGAGCAATAAGCCAAAGGTTGATGTGTTTCTCTTCCTCAGGCGGTGAGGTTGGAGGCCCTGCACCGCTTCACAGTTCTATGGCATCTGACCCGGGAAATCCAAACCAACAGAACCATGTCCCTCAGTCGCTCCTTTGACCGGTCAGTATGTAGTTTGGGGCTAATTGGGATCAGGGTGTGTGGTCTTTTATGGCTTTTTATCAGTTTGTTCTGTTAAAGGTCTCATCATTGTTTGTTTTTTTGCGCTTTGCATACCGTTAGCGAAACAATCCCCCCTTTTCCAGGTCCCGGTGCCTGTATGTGAGAACAGCTTTCCAGAAAGGCCTGAGATCCAATCCCCTATTTTTTCCACTTCCTGTCGTAGAAAAAAAGGGTTACAAAAGGGAAGACCCCTAGTTTGTAACAGACGAGTTTCTAACAACGTTGTAGGTGTGCAGCACCTTCACAAGGATGCAGAAGAAAACATTTATACATTGCGCTTATTCACTTACTCTAAATCATTTCAAAATGTTGAATTCAGTAGATCAAATATGAAAACTTCTTAGTTTTAGAGCAGATGAAATCACACGGCACATTATGGTCCACTATTAAAAAGACTGAAGAAACTGTTGAACCAACGCGGCTGGATCCTTTCATATCAGATTAATTCATTAACATGGTAATAAAACACTAATTAAATGTACACAAAGTGCTGACAGCATCTTTCTTTTTTCCTTCACCATTGTTGCTTTGATTTACCTGCATAAACGTCTGCGCAATGAGACACTTCAGCGTAAATGTTACAGAACACCAGTAGGCAAAGCGCCTTAAGTGTCACTGGTCGTGGCTCCGTCAACATTTCTTGCCGAGAATTTTGAACTTGCACGTCAGAGAAAGCTGTAGATGGCACAACAAAAAATGTTGATGGAGACACAACCGGTAAAACTGATTTTGAGGCATGAAATACATATGAGGTACAAGAGATATATATCAACTGGACTAATGAAGATGTTTCATTTGTTGATCAAGCAGATTTTATTCTAGAGGGTCGAACAGTATTTGCCTAAAACGGGGGAACAAAATAAAATAATGAATAACAATAAGATTCCCTCCCTTTGTCTCTGAATTTGCACTGATTGTCACACCCTAAAGCATGTTAATAAGTTCAGATTTACTCTGAAGAGGTCAGTAAAGTCCATAAAACTAAATTAATCTTCAGAAATGCAGAAGAAACATTGTTCTTACCCTTCTTTTCTCCTCATCAATCATAATGTCAAAAATGAATATTAGATTGCCTTGAAAATGTTGCAGTTTACTGTATAAGAATGCACTTTTGTCTGTGCTGAGTTTAAAACGTGTGTGTCTCCCAGGTCTCTGTGTGTTGTGGTGGACAGCCTGAGCTGCGCTGATGGCTCGATTAGCGCCGCGGCTCAGTGCTGGCTGGTCAGAGCTCTGTCCCTCAACGACGTGATCCGAATCCTGGAGCCCATACTGCTGCTTCTGCTCCACCCATCAACCCAGCGTTGTTCCATTCAGATCATCAGACAGAACCTCACTGTTGGTAAGTTTATCCACAATCCTCATGTCTTTTCACGGAAATATTTAAAGAATCAGAATCAGAATCAGCTTTATTGGCCAAGTTTGAACATGCCAGACAGGGAATTTGAATTGGTTATTTCGCTCACTGTAGCCAGATTTAAATAGTAGCAAACAGAGGTGTCAAGTAACAAAGTACAAATACTTCGTTACCTTACTTAAGTAGAAGTATTGGTTATCTATACTTCACTGGAGTAATTATTTTTCAGACGACTTTTTACTTTTACTCCTTACATTTTCAGGCAATTATCTGTACTTTTTACTCCTTACATTTTAAAAACAACCTCGTTACTCTATTTCATTTCGGCCTTTAAAAAAAAACTATCCAGTTAAATTGCTCCATCCGGATAGAGTGAATTTGGTTGTGGTTGTTTCAGATGTTCTTGTCCAGTTTTGTTCTTACATCCGTTCCCTCAGATTCCTGCAACTAAACTTGGATGTACATTCCAATAAACATTAGGATAAATGATAACATGCCTCTGAAGTTTGACTTTTTGCACCATTACAATACTTATAGGCAACTAGTCATCATATCTCCTGCTCTCTGAAACACATGTTAATGCTCAATAGTACACATATATGGTTCTTTAATATATTTGCATTATACTAAGATGCATTCATTTTCAATGGCTTTTGTCCTTAATGGCTTTTTTCCCCCTTACATTACTTTTACTTTTATACTTTAAGTAGTTTTGAAAGCAGTACTTTTATACTTTTACTTGAGTAAAAAACTTGAGTTTATACTTCAACTTCTACAGGAGTATTTTTAAACTCTAGTATCTATACTTCTACCTGAGTAATGAATGTGAATACTTTTGACACCTCTGGTAGCAAACAGTAAATAGACAAATTACTCTTATTAACATATATACAATTGAAAAAAGTGAAAGGTGCAGCAGTATGAGGTAGATATGGTTATTGAAAGGTGCATTGTTGCAGCATATGATTGTGGTTATTAGGGCACGAGCACTGACAGTGCAAAGGCCCTATTGTATCTGTAGGAAATGTTTTTCTTATTATTATTATTGCACAGTGATTGATTACTCTGAGAAACTACTTTAAACTACTACGAACTACTTTAAATCTGGTGCTTAATTTGCTAAAAAGACACAATCATTGTTGTTGTTTTTTTTAAGACAACCTGAAGTTTCTAAACAACAGAAGACGAAGTTCCACTAAAACGTCGAGGACGTCTGCGGACACCATGGCAGCTGATGTCACCACCTTAAATATTCTCGATGTCGTGGACCGAGAAGCGCTCTGGGCCGCGCTGGACGGCGGCACCGAGTTACCGAAGCCGGCGGACGCTTTAGTGTTGTCGCGGAGCGAGAGTGAGGAGACGGAGGAGGAGGAGGACGAGGAAGCTGAGAGCGAACACACAGAGTCGGCCGACACCAGCGGGGCCCAGGTCTCCACGGAGAACTCCAGTTCGGACTCGGCCCCTCACAGCAGCACCGAGGAGGGGTGTATGATCAACGGCCTGCGGAGGGTGGAGTCCGAGCGCACGCAGGCGTCCGAGTCCCTCTCAAGTGAAGACGAGGACGACCTGGAGCTGGAGGCCATGGCCCGGTCCCGTCTGTTGAAGCAGGAGCGCGAGAGGAGGGAAGCCATCGACTCTCTCTTCCGCTCGGTGCTCCTGTACCCGGCGGCGGGCGGCTGGCGGTACCTCCTCCAGGGTTTGGGGCTGCTGGAGAGCCTGCTGAGGAGCAACGCCGAGGGCCCTCTGGTCGACGCCCTCACCTCCACCTCCCTGGACACCAGCTCCGCTGCACATCTCAACCTGGTCTCCAACCTCCTGCAGCGTCACCAGCAGGCTCAAGACGGCAAGTGCTTCTACACCGGTCTCCTGTCGCCCTCCTCCTCTCCCTCCGTGCCCCCGTCCCTGCTCATCGAGCTGCTGGTCTCCCTGTGCCTCCGCTTTCTGCGCTCGCACTACCCCTCCTACGTCAGCCTGAGTCCTCTGGACCTGCAGGGGAACCGGGAGGTCCAGGTGAAGAGTGTGACGGTGCTGACTCGGATGGTGAACCAGCTCGCCTCCGTAGCACGAGGACAAGAGGGCAGCAAGACCAGCTTGGAGTGCATCCGCAGACTCCTCTCGGGGTGTAAAGTGCAACAATACGCCCTGCTCTCCATGTCTGCATGCATGTACGTCAGCCAGAGAGGTGTGGACAAGGATCCGTCCAAAGGGCTGGAGCTGCTGGAAGAGCAGGGCGGCCTGTCAGAGGAGAGTCTGGTGAATCTGGGGACAGGAGGGGGGCAGGAGCAACAACCCTTGCAAATCGAGTTACTCAAACTACTTCAGGCTCTCATAGTCCTGGAGTACCACGTGTGGCCCGGTGGGGTCATCTCAGCGGGCGGCGGGGCCTCCGGCCAGCCCGTGGAGCCCCGCGAGTCCTCCACCGCCAGCACGCCCCTCGCTCGCGAGTGGCAAACCGCTGTCCTCTTCCAGCAGTCCATCAAAGCGGCCCAGTATGTCCAAAGTCACCCCATTACAGCCCAGGGGATGTTTGTGTCGGCCGCCGCCAGAGCTCTGCAGCCTCAGTACGGGTATGCCATGCACCCCCACTGGGTGTCGCTGCTGTGCTCCTCCCTGCCCTATCTGGGGAGGTCCCTGGGGATCATCGTGGCTCCAATCATCAGCCAGATCTGCAGGAACTTGGACGAGCTGGTGAAGCTGTACGAACATGATGGAGGGAAGACAAACCAAAGGTAATAAACCACATATCACTGACCAAATGAACCTTGTAATTCCCTTTTATGGTAGTTTTTACCAGGTTTTTCATTAATACAGGACATTATTGCACTTGATATGAAATATGTGATTTATGTTTGTCACTTTTGATCAGCTTGAGTGGCAAGAAGGAGAACATCCCCCCCGACTATCCACTGACTCTTCTGGAAGGTTTGACCACGATTACGCACTACTGTCTCCTGGACAACAAGAGGGTAAGAGACACTATGTCCACTATGGGGTCCAGACCCTTCAGTCCCCCCGCGCCCCCCCGACATCAGGAACATTAACTCACCATCAATATTCAAATCCCATCTCAAAACCCACCTGTTCACACTGACCTACTCACTTTAATTTCTCCCCTTCTAGACTACTGCTGATTCCTGATTTTATTTCTGATTTTATTGCATTTATATTGTTGTTTTTTTTAATCAATGTTGTGTGCACTGTTAAAGTGACATCAAGTGCCCTGAAAGGTGCCTTAAATAAATTAAATGTATTATTATTATTATTATTATTATTATTATTATTATTATTATTGTAATTTTTTTTTAATACTTTTTATTCGTTTTCAACATCATCATAAACCAAGAGGACTGACAGATCTGCAACACAATATACATATCATACACACCTCCCAGTGTTACACACACATAAAATTAGGGGAAAAAGAGCATTAACACCAATAATAAATGAAATAATCAAGAAAAAAAAGGAACAGAAACGGAACAGGAACAGAAAATTTAATAAATAAATAAGGGAGGGGGGGTGCAGTACAGTGATGTAATATGCTTTCTTTGATTGTGCATGGCATTTAACATGCTTCTATTACACAACACAGTGGGCGCAGGGTAGGAGAGGTTGTCAAGTTTACAAGATCATATATCATATTGGGGCTAATGCTTGTTTTTGTCCATAGATGTCTGTACAATGTCCCAATGTCCATGAATGCCTTTGTCAAAGTCTAAGAGCAGATTGGTGGCACGTTCCATGCTTAAAATATCCGAGTAGTCTTTAAGCCATTCAGATAGAGCAAAGCATGAGGATGATTCTCTTTAAAGAGAGGAAGCCAAGGTTCATAAGATGATGTGTAGACTTAGATTTCACATATTTAGGTATCTGTACAAGAAGGCATACTAATAGGACAGATAGGTACTTTAACCTCAGTCCAGTCAGTTAGGACCTTTATTATACCGAGCCATAAAAGCCTTAACAGCAGGCCAGTCCCTTAGGAGATGTAACAAGGATCCATGCACCCCACAGTTATGCCAACATTGGTTTGACAGCTCTTTATTTATTTTAGATATGCGGGAGGGGATCATATAAGCTCTGCATAATATCTTCAATTGATATTATTATAATATTTTTTATTATTATTGTCCATGATCTATGGCCTGATCTATGGCCTGCAGGAGAAAAAAAAACACTTAAGTGATGCTCATGTTTCTCCCTTCTTTCTCCATCAGTCCCTGGTTGCCTGCGATCCCGTGGACGTTCGTAATGCGCGCAGTGCTGTGCTGGAGGAGCTGCCGCACATGCTCAGTAGCATGGTGTTTTTATGGGGTGTGGTCCTGAAGGAAGAGCTTCAGAGGCGTGCCACTGACTCTAGCCAGAGCAGCAGACACGCTTCCACATCCATCTATTTTAAAAGCACCAAGGTGCGTCCGTGCATGACGACTCGTCATCCCCGCTGTACCTTCTCTCCTATTGAGGCGTCTGCTTTTGTGTCACGATGCCAAACACCTTTAACTCTTGGTTTGGGTTCATGTAGATCTTGCGTCAGCGGATCCTGGAGTTTCTGCTTCCTCTGAGTGGACAGTATGGAGTTCAGCTGATGGCTTCAGTGGGAGCGGTGTGGAGCAGCAGGCGGAGCAAAAGGAGACATAAAAACAAAGTATGACTTGAGAAAGTAATGGCAATTTTCCACTAGTACCTACTCGCCTCTACTCATCTCAGCTCGACTCGACTCTGTCTGGTTTCTTTTCCATAGCAATTCAGCTCCTGGAGCGGGTAGGCGGGTTGGAGCGACGTATTTGATTGTGTGATCTAAACGAGGAAGACAACAACACTAAAGATGTAGAACCTGGAGGAGATGATAGATGTGCTGCTGGGTCTGTGGTTTGTGTTCGATACCAAGTAAAAAAATTAGAGTGAGAGAAACTTCAAGCGGTGACGCTTTTTAATTTTTTTAGTTTGTCTCAGCGCTGCTGAAAAGTCAGTTGGAGCCGTGAGCAGCTATGAAGTGACAGAGCTCCTGGTGGATCTTGTCGTTCCTTATCTCCGTCTAGATCCCTTTTTAATTCTCTCCTCAGCACCAGGTTTATTAACATCGGCACCTCAGAGTTGGATCACTAAACAGACTTTTGTGCTGCCATTGCCTGTTGAATAAAATGAACAAGAAACCGCTGTCAGAGTCGCTCTTTCGCTGATTTCCGCCTCCTGACTCAGACGTCTGACTCCAACCCCCCGACCAATCGGTGGCCTGTAGTGTGATGACGTCAGATACAGCCGACTCAGCCGCTTAGAACCTCGGCAGAGTAGTTACAGAAAAGTATCTACTCGGCACGTTAGACGCCTAGTGGGAAAGCACCAAACCGAGTGGAGGCGAACCGAGCCGGGCTGAGTAGGTACTAGTGGAAAAGTGCCGTAAATGTCATGCAGTTATTGGCTTCAGGACACCTGCGGATATCTCTACGATCTGTTTCTCTTTAGGTGTTACCTGTCGCCAGCGAGTCTCGTGTAACCATCGTGGAGCTGGTGAAATCACTGAATACCTTGCACGCAGATACGATCCTGCAGCTGGTCAAAGAGGTTGTGAAGAAACCTCATCAGATCAAAGGAGAACAGGTACAAACTCATGCACTTAAAGAACCTGAAGAGTTTAAGTCTGGGTAAACATTTGTGACAATTGTTGCCTTTCTGTCCATCAGAAGTCGACGCTGGTCGATATCCCCATGTTACAGTTCAGCTACACTTTTATACAGAGGTAGGGGCCGATATCGGTTTGAAGGTTTAAAATAATTACTTTTCAAATGTTCACTTTCACAATAATCTGTGTTTGTGCATGTAGCATTTCCGCTCAGGCTCTGCAGGAAAACGTCACTCCTCTCCTCAGTCTGTTACGGGATTCGGTTCAGCTCAACTTGGCCCCACCGGGACACTTCCTGCTGCTGGGGTCGGTTCTTATCTTCATTCAAAAACCTGTGAATTATCCCTTTTAATCTCTGTTGTATGACTGTTATATGTGGAACGACATCTGATGTTCAGCAACCTTCTGTCTTGCAGAATCCTCAATGACTTTGTCAACAGGCTTCCCAACCTGGACAGTAAGAAGGACACTAGAGATCTGCAGGTGAGATGCATATGCATGACTTCATAAGCAGGTGCGGGAAAGATGCTTTGATGACACTAACGATTAAGTTGTCGTGCAGGAGGTAACTCAGCGAATCATTGAAGCAGTGGGGGGGATCGCAGGGTCATCTCTGGAGCAGACCAGCTGGCTCAGTCGCAGTCTGGAGGTCAAAGTGCAGCCGCAGGTGTGCCAGGAAGCAGAGGAGCCGGATGATGCATACGTGGATGGGGATCATTGTGGTAAATTTACATGCTGTTGCAATAGAGAGAATTTAAAGTTTCCTTTTAAAAAAATGATTGTTAAGGCTTCACACAGTTTCACACCTAATGAAATAAGAGAATCTCTTTTTTAAGAAAAATAAATTATAACTTTTTGTCATCAGCAAACTTGATTTTTGAGATTTCCCCAAGCTGGAGGAAACAAAACTCAACCATTTGTTTAGTAAATGCAGGCACTGTCTCCCCGGAACCATAAACGGCTACTTTCACAAGTTATTTTACTTTTTTCTGTCCCTGTCAGAGTCGATGGCTCAAGCTGGTGCCATGGTGTCCTCCTCCGCTCCCTCAGTTTACAGTGTGCAGGCTCTCGTGCTTCTGGCTGAGGTAGGATTTCCTTTATCTATTACTTTCCAGACAAATTGATTTGTAGAAACGTTGGAGAAAGTCGTTATTTTTTAATCGCCATGTTCCTCTGTAGATCTTGGCGCCGCTTCTGGACATGGTGTATCGCAGCGATGAGAAGGAGAAAGCTGTTCCTCTCATCTCGCGGCTCCTGTACTACGTTTTCCCCTACTTAAAGAACCACAGGTGAGTGCTGCTGCGGCGTTATCTTAATGCTCCCAGCTGAGTTCAGCACTTTGCTCTAATTGGAAATGTTCCTCCTGCAGTGCCTACAACATGCCCAGCTTTGAAGCGGGGGCTCAGTTGCTGAGCAGCCTCAGTGGATATGCCTATACCAAAAGGGCCTGGAAAAAGGAGGTGTTTGAACTTTTCATGGAGCCACTCTTCTTCACCATGGATGCCTCCTGCACACACAGGTTTGCACAGTTTTACATCCGATGTAAATCCTTCACTTTCCATTTTCTGAGACACATAAATCATATCAGAATCCCCCGTTTTTAATTATAAATGCGATAATGCCAGCAGGTTGTTTGAGTCATGAGGAATGGAACCTACACAAGGTGTTACTTTAGATCTACATGCCGATTAATCAATGCATGCTTCTTATTGGCTGCCTAAATGACGTGAGGTTATTTGATCAGGTTTAAATTGTCTTGCACAAACATGTTTAAGATGACCGGATGTTTACATCTGCTGCTTGACTGTCCTGTGTCTCTGCAGCTGGAAATCCATGGTTGACCACCTGCTGACTCATGAGAAGACCATGTTTAAAGACCTGATGAGTGAGTTCAAACCCCCTGTGAGACACCTTTGTTGAAACGAGATGTTGACGATGATTTTATAAAGTAATTTATAAATGCAGTATGTCAGAAAAATAACCCATTGCAATGGAAAGACCTCATGTAAAGTAACTTAAACGAAGTTATGTGGATTCAAAGAGGGGGAAAGAAAAAAACGTTTTTATGGAGCTGGTTTTGCAAACTCTACTTTTGTGAGTATTTCTTTTTTTTTTTTTTTAAATAGATTTTTATTGATTTTTATCAAAATGAAACAGACATTAAACAACAAACAAGTGCTCTCTGCAATCACAAAGGTATCAAAACAGGAAGGAAAACATACCACCATCCAAAATAAAATTACTCAAGGTAGGATAGTCAAAAAAAGGATAAGAAACTAATAAATAAATAAATAAATAAAAACCCTGCATCCCCACACCCGCCGGACACACTCCTTCAGTCCTACTGCCTCCCCAGCTACTGCCTCAGTCATCTATCCGCATATTGTGCCAACTACCATCTACGTACAGTAGAAGTATATTAAAATTATAAAAAGTGACGACATCCACTGCCAATCCAGGAAGCAGGAACACACGGAGACACACGTCAAGCACTGGAAATCTGCAACAAAAAACCACAAACAAAGCACGAAACCGGCACGGAGCCATCCAAAACACGAACAGCAATCGACCTAAATCTTGAGATCTGATCGCAGTCTGAGCTAAGCTATCGCTACCGCTACCTAAACCCAAAAACTAGAGAGCCAGCATGCAGGTGAACAAGCCAGTGTGTATGTCTATGTGTGTGTGTGTGTATGTATATGATCATGCATGTGTGTGTGTGTGTGTGTGTGTGTGTGTGTGTGTGTGTGTGTGTGTGTGTGTGTGTGTGTATGCATGTGACTAAATGACTATATGTGTGTGTGTGTCCGGTGTGTGTGTGTGTGTGTGTGTGTGTGTGTGTGTGTGTGTGTGTGTGTGTGTGTGTGTGTGTGTGTGTGTGTGTAAACCAAACAAAGCTCCACCTGAAGTGTATCTATAGTGGGGGAGGGAGGGGAGCAACCCCGCCACCCTTCAGGCCAACGACCCCCACCCGGCAGGGGGCCAGCCCGCCCGGAGAGACAGACCCGCCCCGGCCGCCGACGCGGGCAGGCGCACCCGTCCCCCACGAAAGTGGCCCTCCAAGACCAGAGGGGCGCCCCGCCGTAGAGGCAGCGGGGGGGACCGGAGACGGGCCCGGAGAGAGGGAACCCCCCAACAAGGCGACACCCGCGCAGGCCTGACAACGGAGGGCCCCAGACCCAGGCATCCCATTCATTCATCCATTCACCTATCCGATACCTATACTAATAATAATATAATATACTATACATAATAATAATAATAATACTAATAATAATAATAATAATAACCATCTTTGTATAATATAATATTGATAAATTATTAAGTTTTTGATGTCCTGCCAATGGAGGCTCAAATCCTCCATGGCAGGACCCTTCCATACCGCATTCTCACCGACACAGACATACAATCACGCACCGTTTCCCCCTCCCCGGGGGGGTCCAGCACCGCCAGAAGGCACCCCAGGCTGCACGGCGGGCCCCGCCAGGCCCGAGTAACCCGACCCACCCGTCCCAGGCCCAGGCCGGTGAGGGAACGCGGGTGATGTGGGACCCCCTCCCGCCCCTTGTGTTGAGTGCATGTGATTAATGCCATAAAAACAGGGAGGAGGGAGGGCCAAGTATCGATTGACACCGACCCCCCCCCCCTCCCGAACTACGTGTCCTTGTCAAGTGTATTTATAAAGTGTTGAATGTGCAGTGTCTATTTTGCTGTTAAAACCGTGAGGCGGGGAGTGCCAGGCCCCGCGGGACAGTGCCCCCCACGACCCGGACCCCCGCCTTTCGCCTATGTGCGTATGAATCGTGTAGGGGGGGCAAGAGGGGGAGCGGAGGCCGAAGCCAGGAAGCAGGACCAGCAAAGCCGGCCCTGATAAGACACCCGCGTCCCCCCACCGGCCGTCCAGTAGACGGGGGCCGGCCCCCCGAGCCGGGCAAGGGCCCCACCGTACCTCCAAGGGCGCCCCCGGCGCCGCCGGAGCCCCCAGACGGAGGGGGAAACGGTCCAACATCCTCCCATTCATACTGACAACATAAGACATAGATACCTGGGAATGGTGCCACCCCGCCGTCGCGCCCGCCCGTGCACCCCCCGGTCAGGGGAGGCCCGCTCCCCGGACCCGGCCCCACCCCCCCCCCCCCCCCCCGAGGCCACCCCGGCGGACACCCCAAGGGTCCCGGAGTCCCCACATCCGCAGGGGCACTTGGCCCCCGCCCAGCGACGGAGGACCAAGGCAGCAATGCCCCCCCAGCGCAGACAGCCACCCCCCACCCAGGCAGGGCCGGGCCCTCCGGGTGGGACCCCCACGTCCACGGCCCCGCCCCCCCCGGGAGGCCCGGAGACGCCCCAGCCACAGCCCCCCGCCCGAGCCCTCCCCAGCCACCCCCCCCCACCGCCATGAGGTAACCCCCCCCATATAAATACATAAGTTAAATAATTAGACTAATTTAGAACAAAACAAAACGAAACAACGAGTTATGTGGATTCAAAGAGGGAGAAAGAAAAAACGTTTTTATGGAGCTGGTTTTGCAAACTCTACCTTTGTGAGTATTTCTTGATGTGATTCAGGATTATTTTGCACCGCAGGCATGCAGAGTAGTTCCCTGAAGTTGTTCGCAAGTGCCGACCAGAAACCCATGCTGCTGAAGCGGCAGGCGTTTGCCATGTTCAGCGGTGAACTCGACCAGTATCATCTCTATCTGCCCCTCATCCAAGGTTGGCAATGGCTACTGGATACGTGTAGATTTATGCAAACCTGTTTAGCTCGGGTTAAAAAACGGGCAGTAAAACTGAGCCTTTGGTTTTCCTCCTTTCTCAATCAGAGCGTCTCACGGAGGCTTTACGTATGAACCCAACTCCCGCCGTTTATGCCCAGATGTTCCTGATGTTTCGTGTTCTCTTGTTGCGGATCTCATCCCAGCACCTGACGTCTCTCTGGCCCATAATGGTCACAGAACTTGTAAGATTGCATCCTCTGATTTGACCAAGAATTTCTACACTTGCTGTGTCGAAGAATAATATGCAAGGCTTTTCGTTTCTTTTTTGTCCTATTTAATTTGTTTTCAGATTCGCACTTTTGCACGTCTAGAAAAAGCTCTTCACGGAGATAAAGACATTTCAAAGTGAGTCGATTCCTTCATTTACAAATTGCTGTTTCAGTAAGACACTGTTGAAGCTCTCACTCTAAAAGCTTTGCACCTTTTCCTGTGTGCCGTCCAGACTGGCCAAGGTGATGCGCGGAGCGCTGGACAGAAATGGACCCGCAAACCTCTCTCAGGCAGAGCTGGACATGTACCTGTCAGCCTGCAAGTTTCTGGACACCTCCCTGGCTTTCCCGCCAGAGAAGATGCCCCTCTTTCAGATGTAAGCGTGGTTACGTGTGTTGTTAGATTAAGAAGTAATGGATCAGATTGTCTGGGTTTTATTTTCTCTCATGACCGCTTGTTGATCATGCAGGTATCGCTGGGCGTTTGTTCCTGAGGTGGATGTGAACCGCTACAGCGGCCCTGAGAACGCACTGATAGAAGGCGAACAGGAATGCACGCCGCATGTTGTGAGAGTGTTGGAAGGGATAGAGCAGCGCTTTGGGGTAAGATTCACTCATCCGTGGCCGGAGGAATTAAAGTCGGTCCTAATAGATGGGACCAAATTCAAATATGGTTGCCATGCCAACCAACTCTATTGCTCCCTATGCAAAAATAGTCATCTTGCTGCAAAGGCATGTTTTGTTCTAACTGGAAGCCACCTCAATTCCCATTGTTGTGGTCCATAATGAAAGTTTACATTCCTTATCATCTGATAATAGACCGACAGTGTTTTTAACTCCAGAGCGGATTTCCAAGGAGATCCAGTTTGGTAAAAAAGGAAAAACAAAGGCTTAGAAATATATTGGGTACCGGTAACAAATCACTACTGTATTTTACATTTTAAACTGACTTAATCGTGGCTTTGATTAAAGCAGTTTAAAAAGTGTCATAGAAAACTGTTAGGAGTTTCTCCATTATAGCACATTGATCAAACAGAGCTTGCAGCATTTATTTTGATTTCTGGGAACATTCAGAGCTGTGCTGCTTGGCTCACTTGAAACTGGTACATAAACCACAGATAAATGTCGCCTTTTGGGGTGTTTAAAAAAAAAAAAAAAAAAGAATAGTCTGAGGTGTTACAACTTAGTCATGTACTGTACTTGGTCTTTATTGATTCCGTCCACTCCTGGACAGATTTGTGTCCCTAAATATGAGATTCCATTGAAAAGGGAAAAAACTAAAAGCTATTATGGAAATCAGGAAAACCAACTCTGTTAGCACCTCATTTAACTCCTCACCTGTTTCTCATTTTGGTGCAATAATTTCACATATTTGCTGAATTGTTACCATGAGAACTGAGATGACCTTCAGCTCAAGTTTCCCATTCAGGTTGTTTTTTTTCTCAGACCTTACCACGTCTTTATCATTCCCTCTGTTGTTGTTTCAGACTCTGAATGGGCTGAGTGAGGAATCCGCCACAGAGCCGTTAGAGTTCCCTCTTCTCACCCAGCGCTCCCTGTCCTCCATCACCCAGCTCTTGCCTTTCCTACGCACCCTTTGCTGTTCCTTCCAGGGCCCTCTCCTCAAACCCGACCCCCACGGCGTTGTAGCAAACTACCCAGCGGCAAGTTCACACACTGTCCTGGAGAGGCTGGAGGTCATCACCGAGGAAGAGTTCCTGGACTCCGTGGAGAGCTAAAAACAGTTTTGACTTGAGAAAAATAAATTAAATGGCCACAAAGGGTGATAATGTTGTATTGTGAATTAGTCCAAAAGATGCTTTTTCAGCGTTTTAATGTTTTAACTTGTCTCATCCTCACATGTGTACACGTTACTCTGAGGTGCTCTCCTACTGAAGCTTAATTGGGAAAAAAAGGGACTTTACGGTAGTTTTTCCAGTCACTTTTTTTCTTTCTGATCTGATCTGAGAAAGGTTTATTAATCATAAACTACTAGGGAATGCGTCTTTCTTGTCCAAGATCATCTCAGCTTCAAATGATTTACACTTTCCTTTAAAGCAGATATGTACAGCATCTTTAAATTGTGATCCATGTTTTTATAAGGCATGCACCTTATAATGAAAATGGTTCCAGTGGTGACTTTTAGTTTGACAAAGGCAAGAATTTACTGTGAACCCCAAACCCCCAGCCCCACCCCAACTTTGGTTTACTGCAGTCTGTATATCGACGCTGCAGACGTCTGACTGAGAATGTAAAGAGTGAACATCTTGGTAAATAATTTGTTTTATTGATAATTTACTGAATGTTCTTTGTATACACCTGGGAAATAGAGATATTTGAATTGCCTCAATATGATGCCTGCTTGACATTTTGTGTGTTCAAGGGAAATTGGCCTGTCCTTTTAGTTCATGGATGGTTTTTACTGCTGCCCTCTGTTTTCCACATTTCTGAATGTTTGCATAAGTTATTATGGATGTTTAAAGGACCATGTCAAGTTTGACAATAAAAATGAGACTCATTAAATAATAAACTTAATGTCTGTGTGTGTGGGTTTTTTTTTTGTTTATTTTTTATTTTTTTTGGGGGGGGGACATTTAAGTTTGAGGAAAGATAGAGTGTCTAAAAAAATCAACAACAAAAAGACGAATAAATGCTAAATTGGACTGTCTCAGGTCATTACAGCAAAAGTTGTCTGAGCTGCTTAATTAGAAATAAGTTATTTTCTAAAACCAAGCAACTGTAACTTCATGAGTATTTGTCAATCTATCTTGATTTTAATACTGATGTGGTTAAAGAAATACTAAAATTCATTAAGTAACATTACAAAAAGAAGCGTTAAAGACCTGATAATCTATCACTAAATTCTAATTCTGTTCACTTTTTCCTTTTCTTGGTGTTTATCATCACATTCAGTATAATTAAACTCATATCATGCACATACTGTACAGTATTTTATTGTAATTTTGAAAATGTACAACATTTAACCAGTTTATGTCTTCCCAACAGTGAGCCATAACCAAGAACTAAAATAGGATATAAAAAGAGAGGATTAAATTAAATACATTTAAATTGAATATTATTCTTTGGAAAGATGGATTATTTCTTTTCAGTTTTGAGTTTCCAGTGTGGTCTCTGAACTCTTGCTATACAAATGAACAATTTAGTGAGTACCTTCCTCTAGGGAATTTGGGTTATCCTGACATTTGTTTAAGAAGTAAAGATATATCTTGACCTATGACCGGATTCTCTTAATATTGAGTTTTACTGTCGGTAGACTTGTTAAGGTGTTTGATGATTAACAGCTGCTATAACAGGGTTTCAGTCTCATCCTCTATAAAAGTATGTCTCTGTCTTTTTTCACCCTTTTTTAAACTCATCTACAAGAGACCGACAGAGAAAGAGCAAATCAAATAACCACAACAGTTTCTTTTTTTTGTTTATTTATGTGTTTGTTTTAATACATGCGTTCTTAGCCCATATTTTACATCCCTGTGAAGAACACAATTAGGGACATAACCTTCTCTAGGGTTCACAGACTGGGCAGACCTGTAGAGGGAAAAAACAGACCAATAATAGCTCGCTTTGAGCACTACAAGCATAAAGAATTGGTGAAGAGCTGTGGTAAGGAACTGAGAGGGACTTCTCTTTGGTTAAATGACCACTTTCCTGTGGAGATCAACGAGCGGAGAAAAAAACTGTTTCCTATCATGAGGGAAAACAGGGCCCTGAAACACCGTCAACACTGTCAGTTGATAAGCTGTATATAAATGGACAACTGTATCGAGACTCAAAGGTGACCCCCTGGTTGTTTTAAATTCAGTATGTTGAGTGTTTGTATATTTTTTTTTTTTGATTGCTATGACTACATCCAATACTGATATACCCTGCATTAAACTGGGCCTTCACAAGGGCTTAATTTTAGCACATGTGAATGTATGCAGCCTGCGTTACAAGTATCAGGATGTAGAGCGTATTGTCAGAGATAACTGTATTAACATCATTGCTATTTCTGAGACCCACCTTGATGATTCCTTCTCTGATGCAATTGTAGCTATTGAGGGTTTCTCAGTTTTTAGGAAAGATAGAAATAGGTTTGGAGGTGGAGTCGCCATTTATGTGCAAAATAATTTACCTGCCAAAATTCGTTATGATCTGATGAGAGTAGACATTGAAGCTAACTGTGTGCAAGTCCACTTTCCTTATTCCAAACCAATTCTTGTATGTTGTTTCTACAAGCCTCCTAGTGCAGATGCTATGTATATGAATGGATTGTGTGAGATGTTTGACAAGATATCAGATGAAAATAGAGAAATCTTCTTATTTGGTTATATGAATGTAGACTGGTTGGTGCAGTTATGTCCCAACAGGAATAAGTTGCTCTCTATATCAAATGCTTGCAATCTATCTCAAATTGTTACATCTCCTACAAGAATAAGTCTAGGCAGTGATGGTATCATCTCTGGGACATGTATTGACCATATTTATACAAACGTTTCTGAACAATGCTCTAAGGCAGTTTCTCTTCCTGTAGGTTTTAGCGACCATAATATAATAGCTGTCACTAGAAAGACAAAGGTTCCAAAACTTAAAGCCAAAATCATTTTAACACGGTCCTATAAGAGATTTAATGAAGATTCATTAATTGATGAAATATCCAATATGATTGGAATGTGGTGTGTAGTGAGAATGACCCTAAATCTGCACTGGATTTATTTATGTCAAGATATATATGAGTATTTTAGATAAGTATGCTCCTTTAAAAAAGTTCATGGTCAAACATAGATCTGCCCCATGGCTTGACAACACTCTTAGGACGCTAATGGCAGAGAGAGACATGGCCAAAAAAGCCTGTTTTTGTTCTGATCAACTGATGACAGGCGTAAATACTGTTCTTTACGTAATCAGGTTACAAAACTGAACAAGGTGAAAATAAGGACTATTTCAAACAAAGGTTGTATGAGGCAAGAAATGATAGCAAACAAATATGGAATGTTTTTAATGAAATTATAGGTAGTAAAACAACTGTGTGTACTCCCTTAGTGGAAGCAAATGGATTTGTTCTCACCAAACCAAGTGATATTGCAAATCATTTTAATGACTATTATGTGGGTAAAGTATCTAAACTAAGGGAGGCCATGACTACTTCAAAAAACAGTAAAGCAAATGATTGTATTAAGAATATTATAATGAAAGATAAAAATTGTGAAATTGAATTTGATCAAATTGAGTCACCGAGGTGGAGCGGTTACTCCGCTCTCTTCCTGACAGTAAGTTAGCAGGACTAGATAACCTTGATAGTAAAGTGTTGAGAATGACTGCTGGTATAATAGCATCTCCTATTTGTCATATTATCAATAGGTGTTTGGATGTGGGCCTATGTCCAAATACGTGGAAGGAGGCTAAGGTTATTCCTTTACCCAAGGACACCAAAGCAGCTTTTAATGAGGCAAATTCTAGACCTATAAGTATATTAGCTGTTTTGAGCAAAATCATGGAAAAGTTGGTGCGTTCACAATTTCAATCTTATTTTATATCAAACAAGCTTTTAACAGACTTCCAACATGCATATAGAGCAGGTCACTCTGCTACTGCTTTGATACAGATGACTGATGACTGGCTTAAAGCTATAGACAACTCAATGCTGGTGGAAGTTGTGCTGCTAGATTTTACTGCTACTTTTGATGTGCTTGACCATTCGTTACTGGTTGAGAAATTTAAATGTTATGGTTTTAATTTTTCTGCCTTAAAGTGGATACAAAGTTATTTGTCCTACAGATCACAGAAGTGTTTTTAAATGGCTGCATATCCAGTAGCAGAGGTCTTGAGTGCGGCGTGCAGCAGGGAAGTTGCCTAGGACCATTGCTCTTCTCGGTTTTTACTAAGGACCTATCTTGGGCTACCAAATGTGCTAAAACGGTTCTTTTCGCAGATGATTCAACATTATATCATGCTGCAAAATCTTGTAACACACTAAATTATGTCTTGAGCAGAGAAGTTGTGCATGACTGGATAATTTGTAATGGACTTGTGCTTAATATTTCCAAGACAAAATGTATTGTGCTGGGAACTAGGCACAGGGTATCTACAAGCCCAAAGCTTGTTCTAAAGTTGTGCAATTTGGCAGTTCAACAAGTTGAAAGTACTAAACTCCTTGGAGTGATGCTGGATTGCACTCTGTCTCGGTCTCATCACATTAAATTATATTATTTTAAAAATGGGAAGAGCAATTGGTATTTCTAGGAGATGTGCTTCTTTTGTTGCCTGTCCCCTCTTACGTCAGAAAGTTCAGAGTTTAGTGTTACGTCATCTTGACTATTGCTCCATGGTGTGGTCACCTGCTGCAGTGGTGACCTCAGGAAGCTCCAGGTGGTCCAGAACAGGGCAGCACGGTTGGTTCTGGGCTGTTCACTAAGGTCTAATGTGAGCCGTTTGCATGCCTGCCTCTCCTGGCTTACTGTTGAGAAGAGATTCATGTGTAATACACTTGTTCTGTTCAAGTCGGTCATGAGCACAAAAACCCCAGTGTTTATAAATGAACAGATTGTTTTTAGGCATACTCATTTCCCCCCTGACCCCCAGTCTGGCCCTCGGCGGGAGGGTCCCCCCTTATGAGCCTGGTCCTGCTCAAGGTTTCTTCCCTCCTAAAGGGGAGTTTTTCTTGCCACTGTTTGGCTTAAGGTTTTTCTCCCACTAGGGGAGTTTTTACCTGCCATTGTTTATGTAATAACTGCTCGGGGGTCATGTTCTGGGTATGGATCTCTGGAAAGCGTCTAGAGACAACTTTTGTTGTATTAGACGCTATATAAATAAAATTGAATTGAAATTGAATCATTATAACACTAGAGGGTCCAGTCAGCTCAAATTACCAATTCCAAGGACCAATCATCTTAAGAGATCTTTTATTTATAGATCAGTGACTTTGTGGAATAACCTGCCTCAAAACCTCTGCTGCCTACATACACAACAAATTAACTTTAAAAAGAATCTTAAAGTCTACTTAGCATTGTAAAGTCTTTGTTGTTTTTTTTTGTTCTTTTTGCATTCTGTATTATTTAATAGTTTTCTTTTCTTTAATGTAAAGGTATCTGTTCTGCCCTGAATGTGTTTTTGATATGTTCGAAAGTCGCTTTTATTTACATGTATTTCCGGCGCCTTTATTTTGAAAATCTCCCGAACCGGAAGTAGGTAGTGCAGCGAGAAAACACGTTGAAAACTTGTGTTTACATTGTCTCACGGCCGCAATGATGCAGTTATCTTTCAGAAAGCAATGGTTTTTTACACCGAATTCAGTGCAGTCAGAAATGCTGACTTATGTGTAACAAGAAAATTAAAGGAGCAAGACGCTCACATCCTGGCTTCTGAATAAGGAGTTTGGCTGGCTGTTTAATCTACGTTCACGCAAGAGCATAACACGTAGAGAGAACAGTACAGTAAAAAACCATATAATCAGAGGGATTTGCCTGCTGCAGTTATGGAAGCCCAGACAACGCAGAAAGATGAAGAGGCAGCGTCAGTAGCCGACTCAAAGCGCTCGTCTTCCTCAAAGCGCTCATCTTCCTCCAAGCATTCAGTGGCTAGCGCTGCTGCTAAGGCCAGAGCCGCAGCTGAAGCTGCACGCGCCAGAGTTGCATATGGACAAAAAGAGTTGGAATTAAAGAAGCAAAGAGCCAAATTGGATTTGGAAAAAGCTACAATAGAGGCAGACCTAGAAGCACTAGAACTTGAAAAGGCAGCTGCTGCTGCTAACGCAGAGGCTGAGATTTTGGAAGCTGCAGCACGGTCAGAATATGAGGACATCGGCAGTGTTATAAGGAGTGACGTTTCACCGAAAGTAATTAAAAAGAGAACGGAGGCATATCTGGACCAGCAAGCTCAGACCAGCTTCAGCCCTAACACACCTGCCCCACCCACAGTGTCCCCTCCTCACATAAAAAAGACACAGCCACTGACTACGCAGGACCCCCCAGTGTTAAGCCCCATCCACCATCATGATGGTTCGCCCGTAACACCAACGCACACTTCTGCTAATGCTCCAGCTGCTAACATGATAGACTTTGCTAAATATCTGGCACGCAGGGAGTTAGTAACTACAGGTCTTACAAAGTTTGACGACCAGCCTGAGAGCTTCAGAGCGTGGCAGTCCTCCTTCCTCAACGCCACTCAAGACCTAGACCTAACAGCTGGTGAAGAGTTAGATCTACTGGTAAAATGGCTGGGAAAGGACTCATCTGAACACATTAAAAGAATGCGAGCAGTACATGTCACTAACCCCGACGCTGCACTACAGATGTCTTGGACGAGGCTCAGAGAGTGCTACGCCAACCCTGAGGTGATAGAGAGCGCTCTATTCAAGCGGTTGGACAATTTTCCTCGTCTCACTTCAAGAGAGAACGCCAAACTAAGAGAACTTGGTGACCTGCTCATGGAGCTGCTTTCAGCCAAAGAAGATGGGTACTTACCTGGACTCAGTTACCTTGACACACCTCGGGGCATTAACCCCATCGTTGAAAAGCTGCCAATAAACCTGCAAGAAAAATGGCTGTCTACTGGGTCGAAATATAAAGAACATTATGCTGTAAGTTATCCCCCATTCTCCTTCTTTGTTAACTTTGTCAACGGTGAAGCAAAAGCTAGGAATGACCCCAGCTTTGTCTTGATGAACAACAGCCGCACTCATCTCCGTACTGAGAGGCCCATAGCAAAATATGATGGTGTGAGAACAACTATAGCCGTTCATAAGACAGACTTGTCAGCAGCAGCAGGCCCAAACTCAACGTATAGAGCAGAGATGGAGAAGAAAAACAGTGGTGATCCAGCAAAAAACTGCCCACTTCACAATAAAGCTCATCCTCTGGAAAAGTGTAGAGCCTTTAAAATGAAGCCGCTGACAGAACGCAAAGGACTGCTAAGAGATCACAGACGATGTTTTAGGTGCTGCTCTGCTACTCACATGGCCAAAGACTGTCCAGTGGAGCTGAAATGCTACGAGTGTGAGAGTGATCGACACTGCACAGCCATGCACCCAGACTTACACCTCTCATCAACAGTGTCATCTGCAGGTGAGCCTGACATAGAGCAGCAAAACAACACGCCTTCAGAGGTTACGTCACGATGCACTGAGGTCTGCGGAGAAGGCTTCCCAGCGCGATCTTGTGCAAAAATATGCTTGGTTCAAGTTTTCCCACAAGGACAAAAAGAACGCTCAGTCAAAATGTACGCCATCCTTGACGACCAAAGCAATCGTTCGCTGGCTAGAGCTGAGTTTTTCCAGCTGTTTGGTATCCAAGGCAACGCTTCACCCTACCTGATGAGAACATGCGCCGGCACCATTGAAATGACTGGAAGGAAGGCAGTTGGTTTCAAGGTACAAGCAATAAATGGTGAAGTGTGTTTAGACTTACCGCCACTCATTGAATGTAATGAGATCATGAGCAATCGATCAGAAATCCCCTCACCAGAGGTCGCTCTTTCCCACGCTCACCTGAGACCTGTGGCGCCTTACATCCCAGAGCCTGATCCTGAGGCGCAGATCCTGCTCTTACTGGGGAGAGACCTCATACGTGTCCACAAGGTGAGACAGCAAATCAGTGGGCCCCATGATGCACCCTTTGCCCAGCGTTTGGATTTAGGGTGGGTTATAGTGGGGGAAGTTTGTATTGATAGTGCTCACAAACCCACTGTAGCTGTCTTCAAGACCAACGTCCTGCAGAACGGACGTCCGTCCTATCTGACGCCCTGTCAGAAACACATCAGCGTCAAAGAAAAAGTGAGCTACGGCGGGGAGCACAGATTCAGCAGCGCTTCTCATCTCTCCAGCTCCTCTGGCAACAGTCTGGCAGCTCAAGACCAGCTTGGATGCAGCGTGTTCACTAGAACCGAGAATGATGACAAACCTGCCTTGTCTTTCGAGGATGAAACGTTTCTCAAGGTCATGGGAAAGGAGCTACACAGAGATGAAAAGAACAGCTGGACTGCTCCCCTACCTTTCAGGTCCCCCAGGCCACACCTTCCAAATAACCGTGCCCAAGCCCTCTACCGTCTCTACTCCTTGCAGCGTACACTGAGAAAAAAATCCTGAAATGAAAGAACAGTTCGTTGGCTTTATGGAGAAGCTTTTTCTAAACGGACATGCTGAAAAAGCTCCCCTTCTTCCTGAGAGTGCAGAATGCTGGTACTTACCCATTTTTGGAGTGTACCATCCCCAGAAGCCGGGTCAGATACGAGTTGTATTTGATTCGAGCGCACAAGAAAATGGCATCTCTCTCAACAACGTTCTGCTCTCAGGCCCTGACTTGAATAACTCACTCCTGGGAGTGCTGGTCAGGTTCAGAAAAGAGCTCGTTGCTCTGACTGCTGACATTCAACAAATGTTCTATGGATTCTTGGTGAGAGAAGACCACAGAGACGACTTGAGATTCCTCTGGCACAAGGATAATGATCTAACTAAGGAAGTAATGGAGTTCAGGATGCGAGTACATGTGTTCGGGAACAGCCCTTCGCCGGCAGTCGCGATATACGGCCTCCGGAGAGCTGCCCAAGAGGGCGAACAAAAGTACGGCTCTGACTCTCGCCACTTTGTTGAGCGACACTTTTATGTGGATGATGGGCTCATCTCCCTCCCATCTGAGACTGAAGCCATTGATCTGCTCAAGCGCACTCAAGCTTCTCTGGCAGAATCAAATCTGAAGCTGCATAAAATCGCCTCTAACAGTGTCACAGTGATGCAAGCCTTCAAACCTGAAGACCTGGCTGCAGGCCTGAGAGACCTGGGCCACGACAAAGAAGAGCTTCCAGTGCAAAGAAGTCTCGGTTTGTGCTGGAACATAGACTCTGACACCTTCACATTTAAAGTGGCAGTCAACGACAAACCATTCACCCGCCGTGGAGTGCTATCCACCGTCAATAGCCTCTTCGACCCATTGGGCTTGGTTGCGCCAGTGACAATTAAAGGGCGAGCTCTGCTCAGAGAACTTTCAGCTGACATTCACGAGTGGGACACTGAACTTCCTGCAGACAAGTTAAACAAATGGGAAACATGGAAAGTATCATTAAAAGACCTGAGTGCTCTCCACCTTCCCCGCTCATACGTACAACGGTCCCTCTCCAGCGCCAGACACACAGAGTTATGTCTTTTTTCTGATGCTTCGAACTGGGCAATAGGGGCAGTAGCTTACCTCAGAGTTGTCATGACAGATGGACAGTGTCGAGTTGGCTTTGTGCTCGGGAAAGCCAAGCTGGCTCCTCAACCCGAGCCCACGATCCCTCGCCTCGAACTGTGTGGAGCTGTGCTGGCCGTCGAGATGGCTGAACTGATCCTCGACGAGCTCGACCACAAACCGGATGCAGTGAGGTTCTATTGTGACAGTAAAGTTGTTCTTGGTTATATATACAATGAATCAAAGCGATTCTTTGTGTATGTACACACCCGTGTTCACCGGATACGCAAGACAACTTCCCCTCAACAGTGGTATTATGTGCCTACAGGTCAGAATCCAGCTGACCTGGCCACCAGATCTGTTCCAGCGTCTCAACTCACCAACAGCATGTGGTTTACAGGACCAGAGTTCCTCCACAAACCATTTCTGCCCGAGACACAGAAGACCTATAAGCTTGTGGATCCTGAAACAGACGCAGATGTGAGACCTCAACTGACCACCCTTGCTACCTGCATCAATGAATGTAAACTCACCTCAGGACGTTTCCAACGCTTCTCCACTTGGGGGTCTTTGCTGAGGGCAGTTTCCTTCCTGATCCATCAAGCTCGTTCATTCAGATCTGACTCACCAGCCACATGTAAAGGATGGCATCGATGCAGCAGACTTCGTACTCCAGAAGAGTTGACAGCAGCCAAGCAGTTCATACTCACTTCTGTTCAAAGAGGAGCGTATCCAGAAGAGTACACTGCACTGCAAGAAGACAGAGACATTTCAAGAACAAGCACAATCCTGAACCTTGACCCGTCCATGAATGATGGCCTCTTACGGATCGGTGGACGTCTGAGACATGCATCAATCAGTCCAGAGGTGAGAAATCCAATCATTCTCCCAAAACAAAGTCATGTCACAACACTACTGGTGAATCATTACCACATGAAAGTTGAACACCAAGGGCGACAATTCACTGAGGGTGCGATCAGGGCTGCAGGCTTGTGGATTGTTGCTGGCAAGAGGCTGATAAGTTCAGTCCTTCATCGTTGTGTAACCTGCCGCAAGCTGAGAGGACGGCTTGAGGTCCAAAAGATGGCCGACCTCCCCCCAGAGCGCCTGAGCTCATCAGCTCCATTCACCTATGTAGGATTAGATGTTTTCGGCCCCTGGGAGGTTTTCACTCGACGCACCAGAGGCGGCGCAGCTCAGAGTAAGCGCTGGGCCATACTCTTCACATGCATGAGTACCCGAGCGGTGCATGTAGAAGTCATAGAGTCGATGGATACAGCCAGCTGCATCAACGCCCTCCGAAGGTTTTTCGCTTTAAGAGGACCAGCGAAGCAGCTGAGATCAGATCGGGGCACAAACTTTATCGGAGCCAGTTCTGAGTTGGGCATGAGACCGGACGATCCACAGCAAACCAGCACTTTGAAGTACTTGCATGAGAATGGTTGTACATGGGAATTCAACCCCCCGCACGCATCCCACATGGGAGGGGCATGGGAGCGCATGATTGGCGTGACCCGGAGGATACTCGATTCCATGTTGCTGCGAACCAAACATCACCTGACTCATGACGTGCTCTGCACTTTAATGGCAGAGGTGTGTGCTATAATCAACGCAAGGCCCTTAGTCCCGGTCTCCTCCGACCCCTCCTCTCCAATGCTGCTGTCCCCTGCTATGCTCTTGACCCAAAAACCAGGTGTGTCTCCTCCTCACGGCAGTTTCGGGGAAAAGGATCTTTTCAAGTGTCAATGGAGACAAGTGCAGGCACTTGCTAATGAGTTTTGGAGTCGATGGAGAACTGAATACCTCCACACCCTTCAGCCAAGGCGTAAGTGGCACACAGCATGTCGCAACCTGGAGGTCGGAGACATTGTGCTGCTTAAACAGAGTGATTCCCCCCGCAACGAATGGCCAATGGGTCTAATCACATCTACCAGTCCAAGCGCTGATGGGAAAGTGCGCAAAGTTGAGGTCAGGACAACATCACATGACAAAGTAAAGACATTTTTAAGGCCTGTCACTGAAGTGGTCTTACTCCTGGCAAAGGAGAGCCAGGGGTCAAACCAGGACAATTAAGTCATTAGTGGCATAAGTTAATGCCAGACGGGGAGTGTTCTGCCCTGAATGTGTTTTTGATATGTTCGAAAGTCGCTTTTATTTACATGTATTTCCGGCGCCTTTATTTTGAAAATCTCCCGAACCGGAAGTAGGTAGTACAGCGAGAAAACACGTTGAAAACTTGTGTTTACATTGTCTCACGGCCGCAATGATGCAGTTATCTTTCAGAAAGCAATGGTTTTTTACACCGAATTCAGTGCAGTCAGAAATGCTGACTTATGTGTAACAAGAAAATTAAAGGAGCAAGACGCTCACATCCTGGCTTCTGAATAAGGAGTTTGGCTGGCTGTTTAATCTACGTTCACGCAAGAGCATAACACGTAGAGAGAACAGTACAGTATCTAGTATCTAACTTGTCATCACGCATTGAGTTAAATCATGTAATCAGCTTGTTTTTGTAATTGTATAATTCTGTATTAGTCTAGATGGAAAGGGGGGTCCACGCGCACCCCCCGGATTTTTTTATGCCACCTGAATCCTTTAAATGTCTAGTTTCAGAATTTGGTCAGTGCCAAGATCAACTAATGTCTGAAAGGCTTCGTTTTCACAATTAATTGCATCTAACTCCAGACCAGAAAATTGAAATTTGAGATTGGCAAAGTAGCATATCCTATCATACATACAAGCCACAGAGACTAATAAACACATTTATTTTTGCTGCAACCACCGAGCAACGACCAAAACAACCTAGCAACCACCTAGCAACCACTTTTAAGACCCTAACTACCCTAGCAACCACCTTAGCAACCACACCTAAAAGAACTTAAAACCTCCTTGGTCTAGAAGGAAAATGGGTTTCAAGGGTAACCCCTATTATTTATGTCATCTACTTTTTGTTATCATCAAAGTGTCTTCTTTCAGAATTTGTCAGGTGCCAACCTGAAATCATCTCCCAAAGGCTTTATTTTTTATCCTTGTACTGCGAACCCTAACCAGAAAACTCTAAACACCGACATAGTATGTGGTGCAACTTTTGTCCTAAACAACTTACAGAGACAAATTAATACATTTTCCAAGCCAACTCTGATAGGCCATCACGTAGCAACCACCTTTAAGACCCTAGCAACCACCCTAGCAACCACCCTAGCAACCGCCTCTGTAAGTTGTTTAGGACAAAAGTTACACCACATTGTAGATATTTGTGAGAAAGGCCTCAAGCCAGGTCAGGTACCTATGAAAAATGAATCGTTTAAAGATCAACTTAGTAAGCAATTACAAGTTTGTCACTTATTTTTACATTAAGTAATACAAGAATAAGTTAAAATAGATTATTAATAGATTACCTGGAGTAATTGTGGCCATCATACGCGAAGAAGAGATCCGCCATGGCGCCATTACAGTGATAGAAGAGCTCGAAGTTGTTGGTTTTCACAGCAACATCCATCATGAAGACCAGCCTCGCATGATCCATCACGGACAGCCAGAACATTCCTGTTTTACCCAGATGTCCTCTGCGTACCTTGTCTTGGTATTGTTGGTACTGACCGATCAGGTTTAGGAGTGAGGGATCCTTCAGAGTGGTGTCAAGGTTCTCCGAAGAGCAGCAGTGGATGAGGTTGATTAGGGTCTCATGTGGGATGTCTGGCTTCTCGTCATCTAGGAAGACATCGAAGAGCAGCCGTTCAAGTGCTTCTGTGACTGCCTTCAGACTAAAGAGAGCCTTGGCATATGATTTCCCACTTAGGATGTGTTTCAGGCAACCACTGGTTGCGAGGCCTGCCTCAATGAGGATCTCTGCATAGCCAGCTCCAAAACACTTATGGCCAGTGAGCCTGCCCATGTAATTCATGGCTGTATGGAACTTGCCAATAAGGACGACATGCCTACTGAATTCCTCCTCATATTTCCATACTATAGGACAGGCCTTCATCACCACTCCTAGGTCAAATGATGACCTTTCATACAGAGGAAGGGTCCTCCTTCTGGTTCAAATGTTGTGAACAGCGCAGGGGGGATCATGATACAAGAGGTGAAGGAGAGCCTTCCGAGCACCAGAAAGAGGACCCTTCCTCTGTATGAAAGGTCATCCAAGATGAGAAGCCTTAAGATCACACCTCCTGAGAGTCTCCCAGAGCTGGTGTTCAAAAGGACCGGCCCCAGTTTCCCCAAGAATGCCAAGTTTACCCCTCCTGCTGAAAACCAAATTGCGTTTCATTCCTCAATGTTGCAATACAACATTCATCTTCTCTGCAGATGGTTGAGCAGCCAGGGCAAGCAACAGGTGCCTGGGTTTGGTGGTTTTATCTCGAGCACAGGGAAAGTGCCTCCGAGGAAATCTACTATCGACTTCTACACGCCCATCGACCAGCCTATAACAGACAACGCAGTGGTGTATGAGATCCTCAAGAGGTCTGAGGCAGCAACCGAGGAGGTTGGACAGCCATACACGATCAACACATTTGACCTAGGAGTGGTGATGAAGGCCTGTCCTATAGTATGGAAATATGAGGAGGAATTCAGTAGGCATGTCGTCCTTATTGGCAAGTTCCATACAGCCATGAATTACATGGGCAGGCTCACTGGCCATAAGTGTCTTGGAGCTGGCTATGCAGAGATCCTCATTGAGGCAGGCCTCGCAACCAGTGGTTGCCTGAAACACATCCTAAGTGGGAAATCATATGCCAAGGCTCTCTTTAGTCTGAAGGCAGTCACAGAAGCACTTGAACGGCTGCTCTTCGATGTCTTCCCAGATGACGAGAAGCCAGACATCCCACATGAGACCCTAATCAACCTCATCCACTGCTGCTCTTCGGAGAACCTTGACACCACTCTGAAGGATCCCTCACTCCTAAACCTGATCGGTCAGTAGTACCAACAATACCAAGACAAGGTACGCAGAAGACATCTGGGTAAAACAAGAATGTTCTGGCTCTCCGTGATGGATCATGCGAGGCTGGTCTTCATGATGGATGTTGCTGTGAAAACCAACAACTTCGAGCTCTTCCATCACTGTAATGGCGCCATGGCGGATCTCTTCTTCGCGTATGATGGCCACAATTACTCCAGGTAATCTATTTTAACTTATTCTTGTATTACTTAATGTAAAAATAAGTGACAAACTTGTAATTGCTTACTAAGTTGATCTTTAAACGATTCATTTTTCATAGGTACCTGACCTGGCTTGAGGCCTTTCTCACAAATATCTACAATGTGGTGTAACTTTTGTCCTAAACAACTTACAGAGGCGGTTGCTAGGGTGGTTGCTAGGGTGGTTGCTAGGGTCTTAAAGGTGGTTGCTACGTGATGGCCTATCAGAGTTGGCTTGGAAAATGTATTAATTTGTCTCTGTAAGTTGTTTAGGACAAAAGTTGCACCACATACTATGTCGGTGGTTAGAGTTTTCTGGTTAGGGTTCGCAGTACAAGGATAAAAAATAAAGCCTTTGGGAGATGATTTCAGGTTGGCACCTGACAAATTCTGAAAGAAGACACTTTGATGATAACAAAAAGTAGATGACATAAATAATAGGGGTTACCCTTGAAACCCATTTTCCTTCTAGACCAAGGAGGTTTTAAGTTCTTTTAGGTGTGGTTGCTAAGGTGGTTGCTAGGGTAGTTAGGGTCTTAAAAGTGGTTGCTAGGTGGTTGCTAGGTTGTTTTGGTCGTTGCTCGGTGGTTGCAGCAAAAATAAATGTGTTTATTAGTCTCTGTGGCTTGTATGTATGATAGGATATGCTACTTTGCCAATCTCAAATTTCAATTTTCTGGTCTGGAGTTAGATGCAATTAAGTGTGAAAACGAAGCCTTTCAGACATTAGTTGATCTTGGCACTGACCAAATTCTGAAACTAGACATTTAAAGGATTAAAAAAAATCAGGTGGCATAAAAAAATCCGGGGGGTGCGCGTGGACCCCCCTTTCCATCTAGACTATATGTTTCTTCTATCTCTTTCTCTCTTCTTTTTTTCATTGTGGACCCCAGGAAGACTAGCTGGTTGCTATGGCACCAGCTAATGGGGATCCTTAATAAAATAAAATAAAATAAAATAAAATAAAATAAAATAAACCGGAAGCCTTTATTCTGAGTGTTTATAAATGAACAGATTATTTTTAGGCATACTGTTCATCATTATAACACTAGAGGTTCCAGTCAGCTCAAATTACCAATTCCAAGGACCAATCATCTTAAGAGATCTTTTATTTATAGATCAGTGACTTTGTGGAATAACCTGCCTCAAAACCTCTGCTGCCTACATCCACAACAAATTCACTTTTATAAAGAATCTTAAAGTCTACTTAGCATTGTAAAGTCTTTGTTGTTTTTTTGTTCTTTTTGCATTCTGTATTATTGAATAGTTTTCTTTTCTTTAATGTAAATGTATCTAGTATCTAACTTGTCATCACGCATTGAGTTATTATTCTTCCATCCATTCAAGTGCAATATTCCTCCACCCATTCATGTACAATTTTATTTTCCCATTAACTCTTTTTTATAGTGTAAATTTATGTTTCCTGTTTTTCATTTAGTTGTTTACAGTACTTGTTTACATAGTCTTTGCATCTGTGCACTTTTACGGAGCTGCTGCCTAATTTCATTGTACCAGTATAATGATAATAAAGGATTTCTATTCTATTCTATTTCTATTCTAAATCATGTAATCACTTTGTTTTTGTATAATTATAATAATTATAATTAATAATAATAATTAATAATAATTAATAATTATTAATAATAGATCATATATTATATATATATATATAATTATTAATAATATTATTAATTATTAATAATAAAAAATTATAATTATAATAAATAATAATTATAATTATAATAAATTATAATTTATATAATATTGTATAATTCTGTATGTTTCTTCTCTCTCTCTTTCTCTCTTCTTACTTTCATTGTGGACTCCAGGAAGACTAGCTGGTTGCTATGGCACCAGCCAATGGGGATCCTTAATAAAATCAAATCAAATCAAATCAAATAAACCGGGAGCCTTTATTCTGAAAAATGCAAAACCGGAAGTGACCCTCCAGCTTCAACCGGCTCCAACTAGAAACCGAAACCTCGATTTTAATTTTTTTTAATATACATATATAACATAAGTAAAACACTTCTTAGATATAATCACACGCTTAAGATGAAAAATAAATAATTTAAACACACATGTTTACGGTGGATCAGAATGTTGACCCTGCGGGGAGGCCGAGGCCCCGCCCATCAGTGTGAGGGAAAGATGGCGTCCCAAACAGACCGCGGTGTGCCCCTCAGCACGGTGAGCGGACTTTACTCTATTGTTTCTCATATATTTATCACCATACTCCGATACTAACTATGTAAAATGTCGATAGGGAAAAAGAGGTATAAAAATATGTGTTTTGTTCATGTTAGGGCTGTGGTTTAATAGAGGAAATGGTCTAGCTTGTGTCCAGTTCAGTGTTTAAAGTAGATACTAACTAATTATGCTTAATCGTGGTATTTTTGTTGTTGTTTTATAGTTTGGGATGTTAGTGAGTGGTAGTTGTAATAGCGAGGACTATCAGTACTGATAGCAGCACTCTAATAAATATTTGCATGGGTCTTGGTGCGACTCATGAGTCGTTGATTAAGTTTCGTTTCGTACAAATATGTAGTAACTTCCTTGTTCCTTTAAGTTATTAAACGATTTGACTGGTCTTAAATGTACACCATGGAACAATTATCCTAGTAATGTATATGTATGTATGCATGTATGCATGTATGCATGTATGTATGCATGTATGTATGTATGTATGTATGTATGTATGTATGTATGTATGTATGTATGTATGTATGTATGTATGATTGTATGTATGTATGTATGTATGTATGTATGTATGTATATCCATATAAATACATACATACATACATACATACATACATACATAATAATACACACACACACATAATGTGTGTGTGTGTGTGTGTGTGTGTGTATTATTATGTATGTATGTATGTATGTATGTATGTATGTATGTATGTATGTATGTATATGGATATACATACATACAGGACTGTCTCAGAAAATTAGAATATTGTGATTTTCTGTAATGCAACTACAAAAACCAAAATGTCATACATTCTGGATTCATTACAAATCAACTGAAATATTGCAAGCCTTTTATTATTTTAATATTGCTGATCATGGCTTACAGCTTAAGAAAACTCAAATATCCTATAATATATATATATAATATATTATATAATAATATTATTATATTATAATAATAATAATATAAATTACAATATTCTGGGAATCTTAAACTGTAAGCCATAATCAGCAATATTAAAATAATAAAAGGCTTGCAATATTTGAGTTGATTTGTAATGAATCCAGAATGTATGACATTTTTGTTTTTTTAATTGTATTACAGAAAATGAAGAACTTTATCACAATATTCTAATTTTCTGAGACAGTCCTACGTGTGTGTGTGTGTGTGTGTGTGTGTGTGTGTGTGTGTGTGTGTGTGTGTGTGTGTGTGTGTGTGTGTGTGTGTGTGTGTGTGTGTGTGTGTGTGTGTGTGTGTGTGTGTGTGTGTGTGTGTGTGTGTGTGTGTGTATATATGTATATGTTTATGTGTATGTATATATATATATATATATATATATATATATATAGTCTGTGTGTATTTATACACACACACACTGGCCCCGCCCCACTGGGGCACAGTCAGCCACCAATTGTGCAAGTTCTCCTGCTTAAAGATGAGAGAGGCCTGTAATTTTCATCATAGGTACACTTCAACTATTGCAGCTTTTCCACTAGTACCTACCCAGCCCGACTCGCCTCGCCTCAGTTTGGTTCTTTCCCACTAGGGGTCTAACGTGCCGAGTTGATACTTTTTCTGTAACTACTCTGCCGAGCTTTTAAGGCTGAGGCTGAGTCGTATCTGACGTCATCACACTACAGGCCACCGATTGGTCGGGGGGTTGGGAATCAGACGTCTGAGTCAGGATGTGACATCAGTGAAAGAGCGACTCTGACGGCAGCTTCTCATTCATTTTATTTGACAAGCAATGGCAACAAAAAAGTCTGTTTCATGATCCAACTATTGGCCCTTTTGCACTAGGACTTACTGAGCCCGACTCGGCTCGTCCCGCCTCTACCCGTTTTGTCCCCGTTTGTTTTTCCACAGCCAGGTGAGAAGTGGGCAGGTTGGGGTGAAGCTGCTGTGACGTACTCGATTGCGCAACCGCTTTGTTCCTCCGCTGATCAGAAATCAGCTGGAGCCGCGAGCGGCTGAGAGTAAAACAGCCGGTCTACATCCCTTTTTTAATTCTCTCCTCAGCCACCAGGTTTATGAACATCTGCACCTCAGAGTTGGATCACCAAACAGACGTTTTGCGCTTTATAATAATAGTCTCGCGCTGACTCCCGCTTCCTGATTCAAACGTCTGACGGCCCCGCCCCCAGACCAATCAGTGGCGCGGAGGGTGGTGACCTCAGAAATAGTCCCGGCTCAGCCCGGATAGAACCTCGCCAGAATGGTTACAGAAATAGTATCGGCTTGGAGCGGCTCTACCCGTCTCAGCCCCTAGTGCAAACGTGCAAGACGGGGCCGTGGCAGGTGAAGCGGGACTAATGCAAAAGGGCCATATGAGGTGCAGATGTTAATAAACCTGGTGGATGAGGAGAGAATTAAAAAGGGATCTAGATGGGCGATAAGGAACGACAAGATCCACCAGGAGCTCTGTCACTTCATAGCTGCTTGTGGCTACCAACGGACTTTTCAGCAGCGCCGAGACAAACAAAAAAAATTAAAAAGCGTCGCTGCTTGAAGCTTCTCTCACTCTCATTTTTTAACTTGATATTGAACACAAGCCACAGACCCAGCAGCACATATATCATCTCCATGTTCTACATCGTTAGTGTTGTTGTCTTCTTCATTTAGATTACACAATCAAATACTTCACTCATACTTCTGCTCCAGATGCTGAATTGTTGTAGAAAATAAACAAGGACAAGTTGAGTGGAGCCGAGTAGGTACTAGTGGAAAAGTGCCATATGAGAGACAGAATGGGGGGAAAGAATCCAGGAAATCACATTGTAGGGTTTTTACTGAATTAATTGGTAAATTCCTTTGTAAAATAAGTATTTGGTCACCTACAAACAAGCAAGATTTCTGGCTTTCACAGACCTGTATCTTCTTCTTTAAGAGGCTCCTCTGTCCTCCACTCCTTACCTGTATTAATTGCACCTGTTTTAACTCGTTATCAGTATAAAAGACACCTGTCCACAACCTCAGTCACACTCCAAACTCCACTATGGCCAAGACCAAAGAGCTGTCAAAGGACGTTAGAAACCAAATTGTAGACCTGCACCAGGCTGGGAAGACTGAATCTGCAATAGGTAGCAGCTTGGTGTGAAGAAATCAACTGTGGGAGCAATTATTAGAAAATGGAAGACGTACAAAACCACTGATAATCTCCCTCGATCTGGGGCTCCACGCAAGATCTCACCCCGGGGGGTAAAAATGATCACAAGAACGGTGAGTAAAAATCCCAGAACCACATGGGGGAACTAGTGAATGACCTGCAGAGCTGGGACCAAAGTAACGAAGGCTACCATCAGTAACACTACAGGGACTCAAATCCTGCAGTGCCAGATGTGTCCCCCTGATTAAGCCAGTACAAAGTCTGAAGTTTGCTGGAGAGCATTTGGATGATGCAGAAGAGGATTGGAAGAATATTCTTTCTGATTCTGATGTTATATGGTCAGATGCCAAAATAGAACTTTTTGGTTTAAACACAAAGAAGTGGCTCAGTAAGAAACATTTCAAGGTCCTGGAGTGGCCTAGCCAGTCTCCAGATCTCAACCCCATAGAAAATCTTTGGAGGGAGTTGAAAGTCTGTGTTGCCCAGCGACAGCCCCAAAACATCACTGCTCTAGAGGAGATCTGCATGGAGGAACGGGCCAAAATACCAGCAACAGTGTGTGAAAAACTTGTGAAGACTTACAGAAAACATTTAACCTCTGTCATTGCCAACAAAGAATATATAACAAAGTACTGAGATTAACTTTTGTTATTGACCAAATACTTATTTTCCACTATAATTTGCAGATACATTCTTTAAAAATTAGACAATGTGATTTTTCTGGTGGGGGGGGGGGGTTGTTTTGTTTTTTTCATTTTGTCTCTCATAGTTGAGATATATCTGGGATTAAAATTACAGGCCCCATCTTTTTTTTTTTTTTTTTGTATTTATTTTTATCCCTGTGAGACGGCTGCACTACCAGCTGCGTCACCGTGCCCCCATCTTTTTAAGTGGGAGAACTTGCCTTACTGGTGTCCTATCTATCTATCTTGTGTGTATGTATGTCCATATCCAATTTGCATTCAGAAAATACAGTGTGGTGTCTAAACTCTTGCCACACAGATGCACAACTTGGAGCGAACTTAGGAGTTTGGGTTATCATGACATTTATTTATAAAGTAAAGATAAACCTTGAACTACTCCATGAGTTTCACTGTCGGATCAAACATCAAAGATGTTTGATGGTTAACAGCTTCTGGTTTCAGCCTCATCGTCTATAAAAGCATGTCACCGTTTTTTGTTTGCTTTTTTTACAAGTGGCTCAGAAAGATCCCAGATCCTGCAGATCTGTTTTTATTTTTATCCTGTTTTCACACTCATCGACGAGAGACCGATTAACCACAGCAGTTAGTGTAGCATGTGTTACGCCTATTTTCAGTACATCATCAAATTGCTTAATTATTACTTAATATCACAGTTGGGCTTGCTCATGGCTAAGAGGGCAGTGGTTGTCATCTGGACCCACCATCACCCCTTAATGACAAGCTGCAACCCAAATCGAGGAAATGTTCATTCATTTAATGATAATATAGTTTAAACATCAGATAGCACAGAGTTAACAGTGCTTTTATGCACAAATGTGAAATAAAGAGTGTCACAACTGAGAAGTAGTTCCAGAAATAAATAGCTTTAGCTGAATATCTATCCGTCTGTCTGATATAAAATGTGACTAATCCTAATTTGTTTCACTTGCAGCTCGCACCCAAGTTCCTTCATACCAACTCCACCAGCCACACCTGGCCCTTCAGCGCCATCGCTGAGCTTATAGGTGAGTCATCATCACATGATTAAACAGGTGGAAGGAATGTTTTTGTTATACATATCTTTCATTTCTAGAGTTACGCTGCACAACGGTCTCTTGAAAGTCATTGTGATTTTCAAATAAAGTTAGTAGTGCTTTAGTTCACGTCCAACTCATTGTATAATATGAATCTTTAGGTTTTAATCTTTATACTTATTAAGATGCTCAAACAAAACACGGTTAAGATGATACAAAGTGCTTGAAAGAAGGCAACAGATTTTTTTTTTTTTTTTTCGTGTTTTACCTCCCAAATGAAAAGCTTTTCCATGTAGGAGATGTGAAAAGGGCTTACGGTGGTCTGTGAATTCATCTCAGCATATGTTTATAATTAGACTACAGAGAGGATGTGGACAGAAAAGAAAAACAGTCGGGTCAAAACAAGCTTCCCTCTCTCTTTATAAGTTGAGAAACTAATAAGAGACAGCAGAGTCTCAATGGGAGAAATGTTGTATTGCATGAGGAAGTCTGAAGTGGCAAAAAATGTGTTAAATCTGCAAAGGTCATATACGAGGGCAGATGAGGTCAGAAAGGAGTCTGCATGGACTGTTATCTTTGTTGATGACATTGCGCTTCTTGTGAAAGTATTGAGCAGATGGAAGAAAAACTAAAGTACCGGTAATTGAGATCCACCGTTGAGAGAAAAGAGATGGTGGTCAGTAGCAGCAAGACAGAATACGTTTGTGTAAATAAAAGGGATGCAGGCCGGATGGTGAGGATGCAAATAGTGGAGGTGCAGAAGGTTCAGGAGTTTGAATACTTGCCCTCAACTCTGTTGAGGAAAAGAGGTGAGGATGAGTACAGACAAGGTGGCATGGGTGGAGTTACCTGTGATAGAAGACTAACAGAAAAAAGTTTACAAGATGGTAGTGAGACCGGCACTCCTCTTATGCTTGGAGACAGCAGTACTGGCCGAGACAAGGGGAGCAGACCTGGCAACCTTTATGATGTTAAAATGTTCTTTAGTTTTTCAGAACCTGTGCTTTTTTTTTTTTTTTTAATGAATTACGGTAAGTAGTTATTGGTGAACTTTGTGCTGACGAAGCATCGGTGTAAAAGTTGACCAGCAGTTTCTGAGGCAGGTCAAACATCCTGAGCTTACGCTGAGCGTTTTTATATTATAATAAACTTTATTTATATAGCACCTTTCATACGAAAGTGCTTCACAGTAACGGTACAAACAAGTCAAGAACAATGGGAAATAGAGAAACAGCAAATGAAACAAAAAACACAAATATTTAAGTGCAGTGATATAATACATAACCCTGACAAAATTCAGTTCCAAATTCCTCCACAGAACAACTACTAAGATACGATAATATAAAAAATGAATATATGAATATAAAAAGGTAAAAATGCTGCACTCGAGTCGTGGGCAAATGAAAAATAAAAAGATAAAAATATCAACAAATAAGAGTACAAGATAAAAATGATCATATAAAAACATTTAAAAGTATAAAAGTAATGCAGACAGTAAAAATCAATGATATATATATATATATATAGATAAAAGGAAAGTGGCAACTAAGGCGCGGCTATCTCATGCTTAAATGTCAGATCAAGGACTTTGTAAAACCTGAAAGAGTTCATTATCCACCATGCTATTGAGGTGTGTAAGGGGCAGAAGAGTAAGTGGACTTTTCATTAAATCCACTGTCATCACCTCAGTCTTTGGTGGTTCAGGTCCAGCTGGTTCTGATCAGACCAAAGACGCAGCTGCTCCACCTCCTTCCCCTATGCAGCCTCGCTACCTTCCTGGATAAAACCGGTTTCAGTGGGGTTGTCTGCAGACGTCTGGAGCTTCACAGATAACACGGTGCAATCATGTAAAGAGGACACACCCCTGGGGTGCACCAGTGCTGATAGTCCCTAGTCACATTTTCATTGCTCTGAGATTGGCACAAAACCCATATATCGGAAAAGAAATCCTGTAAAAGAAACAGCTCTAATTAAGAAAAACTCCCAAATGTCACAAAAATCTTTTTACTCTTCCAGGAGGTGGTTTTTCAGGGAATTTGATAATCCACTTTATTCTGCAAAAGTTTAACGGAAATGCTTTTTGCACATTTCCACGTCTCTGGGGGCGGTGGATGTGACGGAGCCAGTCAATCTGAAGTAATCAAAATCTAGTTTCCAGCTTTGGCCTCATTAATACCATGTAGTTGTGCTATAACACTACTTAATCATTATGCATTACAAACACTGGTGTCCTTTATCGCAAATTCAGAGATTTGGAAAGGTGACCCTCTTCCCCCTGACCTGCTGACTCCCCAGCAGTGAGGAAGATGGTGATAAACTGATGGATGGAGGCTGGCAGGCATTGTGGTGTGGGTGAGCTTCTGGTAGGAGCTTTGTTGTCATTTTATCCAGGGAAGGAGGGTTTCTTGGGATGATTGTGCAGCATTTGAAGCGAGAGGGCTCTTTGTACAGCTCTGAGGACTGGTGGAACATCTGGATGAAGATGGGAGCCATCTGGACAACACATGCTGCAGGCTTCCCGTTTTTCTGTCTCTGAAAAAGCCAGCGCACAGCTTCTTCACAGATCTTCAAAGGGGGGTGGTTATCAGAGGAGAGGGGTGGAGGTGTCTCTTGGTAGTAGGTACTAGATCTTTGTGTTGGAGTGGGTGAGGGGTGTGAAAATATCCTTTTTGAACTAGTGAGAAGCAGATAAGGAGTTTTCAAAGGATGGGGGGGTGGGAGGCGGGGGGTCTACTGTAGTGGCATGTTATAGCGGCGCTTGCATACTGGCGTTCTGTAACATTTCAGTAAAAGTGGGCCACCAATTTTACTCTGTTGGCCGTTACATACTGACCGAGGTAAAATAGAGAAATCCAGGAAACGTGTGTCCAGTAATTAAACCTGCATACCGGAAACAAAGCAACATTGTGTGTCACGTACACTGCATCAATAAATTATAATTATTTTTAAAATAGATTTTTATCAAAATGAAACAGACATTAAACAACAAACAAGTGCTCTCTGCAATCACAAAGGTATCAAAACAGGAAGGAAAACACCATCCAAAATAAAATTACTCAAGGTAGGATAGTCAAAAAAAGGATAAATGAATGAATGAATAAATAAAAACCCTGCAACCCCACACCCCCCGGACACACTCCTTCAGTCCTACCGCCTCAGTCATCTATCCGCATACTGTGCCAACTACCATCTATGTACAGTAGAAGTATATTACAATTATCATAATAATAATAATAAAAATAATACAGTACATAGAACAACAGAGTGGATGAAGTTAATGAAAATAAAAACAGATAAACAAATAAATAACATACATAATTAAACTTCAAAATTCCTAAATGAATGACATACCGGTAGATAAAACCATCAATATGACAAAAATATAAATGTATAAATACATAAGTTAAATAATTAGACTAATTTAGAACTAAACTAAACAACGAGGGGGAGGTCTAGAGACAGGTGATAACAGTAGATAGGCACATTATATGCTCACAGATCACCTAGTGGGAATATTCCAGTCCAAGGCAATAAATTATTTTTAAAAATCATAGCAGAGGTGATGTGTGAAGTTGACCGCGAAGGGTTGAATAGTGTAACTAGTCACACAGATTCAGCTGGGTGTCTCAATCATTATTTTCTTGCCATGTTAACGTCATGCTGAATAATTGTGACCAATTCTTTGGCCCGAGGACGAGTGAGATCATCCTTTCCTTGATGTGCATTCAACAGTTGCTTCGGTCATTCTAATAATATGGTGGCCAATTTTATCTCCTCAAAAACTAAGACATTTTCTTATTTCTGCATTTCCCCAATTCATCATGGGGAGCGTACAGACTCTTCTTAATAATAATAATAATAATGACTTGGATTTATATAGCGCCCTTCTAGGCACCCAGAGCGCTTTACAGAAATCATTATTCATCCATACACATTCTCACTGGTGGTGGTAGCTACGTTTGTAGCCACAGCTGCCCTGGGGCAGACTGACGGAAGCGTGGCTGCCATATCGCGCCAAACGGCCCCTCCGACCACCACCAACATTCATACACACTCAAACACATTCACACGAGGCAAGGTGGGTAAGGTGTCTTGCCCAAGGACACTACGACAGCAAACTGGGACAGAGCGGGATTCGAACCTTCGGATCATTGGACGACCCGCTCTACCACCTGAGCTACTGCCTTCTGCGTCCCTGTGAAAGTGCAGCAGATGTTGAATTCTCACACATCTTACTCAGTTATGGGATGAGGGAATGTACCTTGCATAGACAACCAGTCTATCCTCCTTCATGTCTTTTTGTCTGCCTGATTTTATGCATTTGCGGAAAGTGGCTCTTGCATACAGGCACCATAGACTGGCAAAAGGGGGGGGGGGGGGGGGGGGTTCCAGAAACAAAAGCCAGTATGGGCCTGATGTGTTTCCGGCCTACCTGGACAGGAGCCGGTCTCCTCTCCTGTAGGCCTGTTGCTTGACCTGAAGCAGTTCCCTCAGTTTGGTTTTGGACCTGCTCCTGGTTTTGTGCACGCATGTCCTCACAAAAACTGACGTAAGACGTCAGTGTCAGTGAGTTCATGGAGGTCTGTGGCTGCAGCTGCAGCTCGGTTTAGTTAAATCAGGCCTGTAGCTCCGGCATGGACTCTTCTGTTCACTTCCTCACAGTCCTCACCACAGGATTAGAGGTTTATACTTTATGCTGGTAAGTCAGGATGAAATTAATCACACAGGGATCAGCGAGGCCCAAAGCTGCTCAGGGCACATAGCAATAAGCATCCTCTAGGGCTGGATAATAGTAGTCCAGTGTGCTTGAATCCCCGGTTTGGCACGTTATCTGCTGCGTATTTTGGTAGTCTGTGACTCCGTTAACTCAGAGCTAATGTATTTTTGAAGCTGGACTTGTTGCTGTTAATTTGTTCATCCAGATAATTTGCTTCCCCCTTTTGAGAACCAGTGTCCAACTTTATCGCTGTATTCAGATTCTGAACTTCGGAGCTGAAAAGTCGTCCAGGTTGCTTCTTTTCAAGCAGTTAAGATCATCAAAAGTTCAGCACAAATCAGATTAAATGGTCTTCACATAAATAAAGGACTACGACAAAGTTCAACTTTACTGGAAGGGTTGATCTGCTAATTCAATCATGGAAAAATTAGATTTGATAGCGTTTCTGTGTGTCACTTGTTTTTTCCAAAGTAATTCAATCAAAAACTGCACATTTTGTATTTTATAATCTAAAAAAAAAAAAAATGCCATCAATATCAATCAGCTTTTTTTGCCACAAAAAAAGAGATCCCTTGCGATCGCCTGCAAAATATTTCTACAGACTCGGCTCAAACAAACATTCACTTCACAAATTATATTATGCAAATGAGTAAATCGAAGAAGGTGAAGGGATTTTTGTGAGACATTGATCCACATTTTTCTGATTTCTGGCTATTTATTATGTCTATACTCAGGACTGTTATGTTGAGGTGGCGTAATAGGCCTTATGACATGAAAAGACAAAGTATTGATTATGTAATTGTTTCATCTCATATTTCTTGGGGGGGGGGGGGGGGGACTATTCAGGAATTTCCCCTTAAATTTAGTTTTATATAAGATAACTTTTAAAGCAATTTCATCCAAATTATTTTGTGAACTGATTTAATTTATCAAGCCTTTTCAGTGTTTTGATGTATCCAATATGCACTTGTTTGCAACACAGTTTGTACTTTGTATGTCTCTCTGGGAAATGAGTCTGAATGACTGCAAAAAAAAATATATATATATATTTTTATGCTTCTTGAAATCTTTTCTTTTGATAGACAATGCCTATGATCCAGATGTCAGTGCCAAACAGTTCTGGATCGATAAAACAACGGTAAAAGGAGAGTTATGCCTCTCCTTTACGGACAACGGAAATGGACTGGACCATGACACCATGCACAAGATGCTCAGGTACAAATAACACCATTGTTTGTTTCTGCAAAGGTCTTCAAGCACATTTTACAGTTAGAAAAGTATAACAACTTTTTGATTTACCCCCTTCAGCTTTGGGTACAGCGACAAAACGACAGTAAATGGAGTAGAGCCAATCGGGATGTACGGCAACGGCTTCAAGTCTGGATCCATGCGTCTGGGCAAAGACGCCCTCGTCTTCTCCAAGTCGAAAGGCTCATCGTGCGTGGGGATGCTTTCCCAAACCTACCTCGAACAGATTGAAGCCAACCAAATAATTGTACCAATTGTCTGCTTTGAAGAGACAAAATCAAACAAGTATATCCTTTTCTTAATGCATCGTTAATGAGGACGAGGAGGAAATACCTTTTGATACCTGACGAAACACTCAATTGATGACTGGTTAAATGTTTTCTTACGATGTAATAAAGTTAGTCAGGAAGAATGAGTGGAAAAACATTTATTTTTTAAATGTTTATAAAGCCACTGTATGTAGTAATACCACTTCTGACCACATTAGGATGTACATATCTGCCATGTTGAAGAGCGACTGTCAATACTGTGCTTGTGTTGATAGTTCGACATGATTTGTCCCACCAGAGGTTCACTTGTGGCGCTTTTACACTAGTACCTTGTCAAACCCCTGGCTCAGGTATGGGTTTAAAACATAAAGATGGCAAGGCACGCAAGTGGGCAAGGTTTACAATAGTTTTATTCCCCCAAGTGATAGTATGTGAACAATACAAAAGAGGACCAAAATCTGAAAATATAACATAAAAACCATTTTAACTTCATAATATATACTGTACATAATGTAAATCAAATTCATTTTAAGCTATTTTTAATCTATTTATAATCACTCATTTTAAATACATAATATATTTATATTATTATATTAAATTATTATCTATATATATATATACGTATTTATTATAAGTATTAAATAGCACATTATATTCATTAGCTCTTAGTCTTAGCTTTTCATTTCATAAATCAGGCCTTTTAAATAAACCAAAATCATTTAACCAAACAAAAAGATCTAGATCAAACCATCAAACAAACAAACAGAATGCATTCAAATAATCACCTCCTCAGAGAACAAAGACACGCCCGGACACCAGCACAGACAGCAATTCACTCTGGACAGTGAGCTGCCATCTCTGTCTGTCTTTTAAAGATGCCCTGGCTCCACCCACATTGACAGGCCCACATGAGGTCCACATAGAGAGGGGTGTCAGAATAGTTCAGCATAGTTCATTCACAACAGCACTGTAGAATTGTTCATTTCATGTCATTTTCGTTGTACTCAGTCTTTTCTATAACATCCAGTATTCCTCCATGAAAGTCCAGAATCCCTCCATGATCCATATGATTCCTCTTCATAGAAGTCCAGTATCCCTCTGTGATCCAGACTATCCTCCAGTTGGTATGGCCCAAATAGGCCTCATTAGTGTCACATTAGTGTTCAGCCTTGCATCTCCTCTTAAAGGCACAGCGTCCCATTACTCTGGCCTGTTGCTCTGGCCATGTAACAGTGACAGGGGGGGTCAGACTGTCACATTACCTCCCTCCTCCCCAGCGACGGCAAGTTCAGGGAGACGAGACAGGTAGTCAGCTAGGAGATTAGTTTTCCCAGCTCTGTGTGTGATATTGAAACAATATGGCTGTAGCGCCAGATACCATCTTGTGACACGAGAGTTTTTATCCTTCATGGAATTGATCCAGCTCAATGCACGGTGGTCGGTTTCCAGATCAAAGGTCCTTCCGAGAAGATAATAACGAAGACTGTCCAATGCCCACTTAATGGCAAGACATTCTTTCTCAATGGCCGAGTACCTAGTTTCTCTCGGCTGCAATTTACGGCTCAAATAGAGAAGTGGTTGCTCTTCACCCTCCTGTCCTTGTGCTAGTACGGCTCCAAGGCCCACTCCCGAGGCATCAACTTGAACAAGGAATCTCTGGTTAAAGTCAGGACTTTGCAAGACAGGGGAAGAGCACAAGAGAGCTTTGAGATTTGTGAAGGCAGTTTCACATTCTTTGGTCCATTTCACTGGATTAGGGGAGTTTTTAGTAGTCAGATTGACCAGAGGGGCGGTGATGGTGGAGAAGTGGGGGACAAATCGCCTGTACCACCCAGAGAGACCCAAGAATGACCGGACCTGTTTCTTTGTCCGCGGTCTAGGACTGTCTCTGATGGCCTTCACTTTGTCCACCTGGGGACGTATTTGCCCGTTACCAAGATGGTACCCGAGGTAACAAACTTCTCGTTTGGCCCACTCACATTTCTGGGAATTCAGGGTGAGCCCAGCGGAATGGATCCGCTGCAGGACCTGACGTAGGTGGGAAAGATGGTTTTCCCAGGAAGTGCTGAAGACCACCACGTCATCCAGATAAGCAGCACAGAACTGGCCACACCCCTGAAGAGCTCGGTCCATTAACCGCTGAAATGTGGCAGGGGCCCCGTGAAGCCCAAACGGCATGACAGTGTATTGATAGAGCCCCTTTGGACCACGAAAGGCTGTGTACTCCCTTGACTCCTTCTCTAAGGGCACTTGCCAATATCCCTTACATAGGTCCAAGGTGGTAATAAAAACAGCTTTGCCCAGTTTCTCAAGAAGTTCATCAATTCGTGGCATAGGATAAGCATCGAACTTTGAAACTGCATTTACTTTGCGTAGGTCATTACAGAGTCTTATAGTATTGTCTTTCTTAGGAACAAGAACAATGGGATTACACCACTCACTGTTGGAAGGTTCGATCACTCCTAAATCCAGCATGGTTTGAATCTCATTGTTGAGGGGCTCCACCATTCGCTCAGGGACTCTGTAAGGACGTTGGCGGATAGGTGTGCGGATTTTCAAATGAATCACATGCTCTATTAGGTCTGTTTTCCCAGGCTGTCCACTGAACAGGTCTGGGAACTCCCCACACACCTGCAAGAATTCATGGGCAGAATGTGTAGACAGGTGACTCACATCAGGTTGCTGTGCAGTTGTGAGCATGGACAGATCAGTCTCTTCCACGGAATCCTCCATTTCCACTTCTCGTGCCAGCATCACCTTTTCCACTTGTCCCTCCCGTTCCGGAGTAGGTGATTGACTGGCCTGGATGTCCATTCCTTCCTCAGAGCATTCTCCATCCTCAGTTCCTTCCACAGAGCATGTTCTGTCCTTCCATTCCTTAAGGAGGTTAATGTGGTACACTTGTGATTCCTTTCCTTTGTCAGGGTGTGAAACCTCATATGTCACCGGTCCGACTTGCCTAAGCACCGAAAAGGGACCTTGCCACTGGGCAAGCAGCTTGCTGCTGGAGGTTGGAAGCAACAGCAACACTTTTTGACCTGGCTGTAGCAGCCTGTGTCGTGCTTTCTGGTCATACCAGGTTTTCTGTTTCAGCTGAGCCTTTCCAAGATTTCTCCTGGCCTCGGTTCTGTACTGCTCTAGCCTGTCACGCATCTGCAGCACATACGAAAGAACACCTTGGGGTGTGGGTTGCTTGCACTCCCAAGATTTCTTCAGGAGGTCCAAGGGTCCTTGAACAGGGAACCCATAAAGGAGCTCGAATGGCGAAAAGCCAGTAGACGCTTGAGGTACCTCTCGATAGGCAAAGAGGACAAAGGGGAGCCATTTATCCCAGTCCCGACCAGTGTCATCTACAAACTTTCGCAGCATGGACTTCAAGGTGTCATTAAAACGCTCCACTAATCCATCAGTTTGTGGATGATAAGGAGTGGTGCGAATGCCGGTAATGCCAAGCTGTTGGTGGAGCTGCTTCATAAGCTTTGAGGTGAAATTGGTTCCCTGGTCAGTGATTATCTCATCAGGAATACCAACTCTAGAAAAGAACTGGACAAGGCAGCTGATGATTTTGGGTGTCTTGACGCTCCTCAGAGCGAAGGCCTCAGGAAACCTGGTTGCATAGTCACATAGAACAAGGATATATTCCTGGCCAGTACTGCTCTTCTCTAGTGGACCAACAATGTCCATTGCAATCCTCCGAAAAGGAACATCAATGAGAGGAAGAGGTAGCAGCGGAGCTCTCTTAGGACGTTTGGGAGAAGTTTTCTGGCACTGGGGACAAGTCTGACAATATTCTATAACATCTTTGGCCATCAAGGGCCAAAAGAAACGAGCTTTGACTCGAGCAAGAGTCTTGTCTTGTCCAAGATGACCAGCCCAGGGGATGGAATGAGCCAGGTGAAGAACCAGCGACCGGCAAGCTGTAGGGACGACCAAGCGGTTCTCTGGCTGATCGGCCAAATATAAGACTCCCTCCTCCAAGATATACTTCTCACTCTGGTTGTGTTGTACTGTATCATTGGCATTGTTTAGCTTTGCCAGTAATGGTGCTAGCGAGGCATCAGCCTTCTGAAGCTCTCTGATGTCTTCAGGTACCTGCCACTCCTCATCAGGCTTCATGTCAGGAAGATCACCAAACAGTGGAGTACCACGCATCTTCTCCAGGCGGCGCTGGCGCTTACTCTTCTGGGGACCACTCCGTCCACCCTGGCATAGGGAGGGGTCCAAGTCAGGAAGCGGCTCCAGCCCTGGCTGGGCTTTCTGAGACCGGGTAAGTACAGGATAAGCCTCTTGTATGGCTGTGGTTGCACCAGACCTCCCTCGCTGCCGGTGGGCTTGACGTATAAGATCATTGAGAACGGGCAAGTCTCGGCCCAAGATCATGTCATGGGGCAGGTTGTCAAGAACCCCAACACGGAGCAAGAAAGCCTGGTCTTCAACGACAATAGTCACATCTGTCACGGGATATGGCCTCTGATCTCCATGAACACACTGGATAGCTGTGGCATGCCGGTAATCAAGAGTGCCAAGAGAAACAAAGGACTTGTTAAGGAGGGTCATAGAGCTACCGGTGTCAAGCAGTGCTTGCACATGTTGACCATTGACACGAGCTGGCATCATGATCGGCTCGGTGTCAGATTCAAGCTCAGATTCAGGATTGGGCACAAGGGGTGGTGCCATGACTGACGCTGGAACAAATGGGTGAGGCACATGACAGAGGCCGGACAGCTTAGGACCTTTCAGGGGGCAGACTGCGGCCCAGTGCCCTGGCTGTTGACAGTGGTAGCAGATCAACTCTTTCACTGGACCCGACTTGGAGACACTCCTCGTCTCCGCTACGGTGGCTTGACCACCCACTTTGCGGTCTCCTCTCTGTGGCGGGTCAGCTGCTTCTTGGGACGCTACCCCTTTCTGTTGTCTCGGCGGCCTCAGGCCTTTACGGGCGTTGAGATACTGCCCAGCAAGTTTGGCTGCAGTAAGCCCATCATCTGGCTCATGTTCTTTGATCCAAGTCTTCAAGTCAATAGGCACCATACGAAGGAACTGCTCAAGAATGAAAACCTCTGCAATGTCACCTTTGGACCGCTGCTCGGGCTTAACCCATCTGCGGTAGAGACCTTTAAGTCGGGTGTAAGTCTCCTTAGGAGATTCACCAAGGGGAATATGAGTTGAACGAAACTGAAGTCTGTATGTCTCGGGAGAGATGTCAAACTTGGCAAGGAGGGCTTCTTTAAGGTTAGAATAGATGTTGGAAGCATCCTCCTCCATTGAGGAGTAGGCATCGAGGGCTTTCCCTGTTAAAAGAGGAACAAGCCTGCAGGCCCATTCAGCTGCCGGCCAGCCCCAAGTGCGAGCGATACGCTCAAAGCGAACAAGAAAGTTCTCAATGTCTTCACCTTGGTGAAAAGGAAGCATCTTTGGGCCTTGACGCATGGGCAGGTCGCTGTGGGCTACAGGCTGCGAAGAAGCTATTGGCAGCGAAGATGGATGCTCGGCGGTCGAAGTGTTAAGTGGCAGCCGGGCCCTGGGTGCGGGCGATGGCACACGGAGAGCATGGCTAGTTGTAGGGTTAGCATTGTGGCTAGCTTCACCCACATGGGCCGGTTGGGAGGGTGCTTGCGTAGCGCTAGGCGCTGTAATTGCGGATTTCAGCTGCTGGAGCTCACGAACAAGGACAGCTTCTCTTTGTTGCTGCCCTAGCAGAAAGTCTTTGAACATGCTAGCCAGTGACGGTTCACCTGGCCACGGTGGCTCCTCAGACGGCCTAAACCTTCCATGTCCTCTTCTGATCTTGCTCCTAGCACCTCCTATATCCACAGAATGTGCAGCTTCCTCCTCCACCTCCGTGTTCCACTCGACGTCCTCCTCCGCCTCCGCGTTCCACTCGACGTCCTCCGCCGTGGCCTCCTCGTCAAACGCCAACGCCATGGCACCTCCGATGGCCCCATCCTCAGTCCCCTCTTGCATTGTCACATCTGCCACTTGGGCTTGGGATCGTAAACCACTACGAGCTCTACCTCTGCCCGGTTTGTATGAATAACCCTTGCGGCCTGCCATCCCACCACTGCCACCAAATGTCAAACCCCTGGCTCAGGTATGGGTTTAAAACATAAAGATGGCAAGGCACGCAAGTGGGCAAGGTTTACAATAGTTTTATTCCCCCAAGTGATAGTATGTGAACAATACAAAAGAGGACCAAAATCTGAAAATATAACATAAAAACCATTTTAACTTCATAATATATACTGTACATAATGTAAATCAAATTCATTTTAAGCTATTTTTAATCTATTTATAATCACTCATTTTAAATACATAATATATTTATATTATTATATTAAATTATTATCTATATATATATATACGTATTTATTATAAGTATTAAATAGCACATTATATTCATTAGCTCTTAGTCTTAGCTTTTCATTTCATAAATCAGGCCTTTTAAATAAACCAAAATCATTTAACCAAACAAAAAGATCTAGATCAAACCATCAAACAAACAAACAGAATGCATTCAAATAATCACCTCCTCAGAGAACAAAGACACGCCCGGACACCAGCACAGACAGCAATTCACTCTGGACAGTGAGCTGCCATCTCTGTCTGTCTTTTAAAGATGCCCTGGCTCCACCCACATTGACAGGCCCACATGAGGTCCACATAGAGAGGGGTGTCAGAATAGTTCAGCATAGTTCATTCACAACAGCACTGTAGAATTGTTCATTTCATGTCATTTTCGTTGTACTCAGTCTTTTCTATAACATCCAGTATTCCTCCATGAAAGTCCAGAATCCCTCCATGATCCATATGATTCCTCTTCATAGAAGTCCAGTATCCCTCTGTGATCCAGACTATCCTCCAGTTGGTATGGCCCAAATAGGCCTCATTAGTGTCACATTAGTGTTCAGCCTTGCATCTCCTCTTAAAGGCACAGCGTCCCATTACTCTGGCCTGTTGCTCTGGCCATGTAACAGTGACAGGGGGGGTCAGACTGTCACATACCTACTCAGCCCGACTCGAGTCGTCTTGCCTTCGTTTCTTTTCAATACACAGATCAGAGGTAGGAGGGTTGGAGCGAAGCTGCTGTGATGTACTCGATTGTGTGATCTAAACAAAGAAGACAACAACACTAAAGATGTAGAACATGGAGGAGATGATAGATGTGCTGCTGGGTCTGTGACTTGTGTTTGATATCAAGTTAAAACATGAGAGTGAGAGAAGCTTCAAGCAGCGACGCTTTTTTTGTTGTTTGTTTGTCTCGGCGCTGCTGAATAGTCAGCTGAGAGCCGTGAGTAGCCCTGAAGTAACAGAGCTCCTGGTAGATCTTGTTGTTCCATATCCCCCGTCTAGATCCCTTTTTAATTCTCTCCTCAGCCATCAGGTTTATGAACATCTGCACCTCAGAGTTGGATCATGAAACAGACTTTTGCGCTGCCATTGCCTGTCGAATAAAAGGAACAAGAAGCCGCGAGTCGCTCTTTCGCTGATTTCCGCCTCCTGACTAAGACGTTGACGGTCCCGCCCCCCGACCAATCGGTGTGTGTAGTGTGATGACGTCAGATGCAGCCGACTCAGCCGCTTAGAACCTCGGCAGAATAGTTACAGAAAAAGTATCTACTCAGCACGGCTAGACCCCTAGTGGAAAAGCGCCAAACTGAGTCGAGTCTGGCCGAGTAGGTACTAGTGGGAAAAACGCCATTGGTTGTAAGTTACGCCAGCTGCTGACTGCATTTTCTTGTAATATGCTGCCCCCATGTGGTCAGAAGTTGTATCGCCACACATTGACTTTAAGAAAAGCGGACTTGCTCTTGTATTTTTTATGTGTCCTGATTTTTCATCTTAGTCGTCCTTAACTGAAGCTTCACTCTCTGTAAGAGAAGAACACAAAGCCAGTCTGCGGGACATTCTGCACTACTCCCCTTTCAAGACAAAAGAGGAACTGCTCGCTGAGATCGATACCATCAATTCACCCTGGTCTAAGGAAAAGACCGGCACGCGGGTCATCATCTGGAACCTCCGCAGGTCTGTCTTCCGTCCGTCCGTTGTACCCGACTGCTGAATGCAGTTATCTCTTTCGCAGTACCAGTCAGAAGTTTACACCGACTCATCTTAGGTATGAATGTCATAGTTGATTTGAGTTTTTCTGAGGAAAAATGACAGTACAAACCTTTTTATTTTTTTTGTTTTCTTGGTATCAAAAAAATATAATTAAAATTAGGTGTGCATTTTAATTGATTTAAATATCCCTTTGAAAGTTGCGCCTTCACCAGAGACTTGGGAAAGCATCAGATGGCCCCCAATATGGTTGGATATTGATAATTGATTTAAATTTTATTTGTCTAAACAGTCTCCCACATAGCACCATGTTCATAGTGATTGTGGAGTTGTTGCTTCATACTCTCCTCTAGTGCTGGGCGGTATACCGGTCCATACCGAATACCGGTGTTTATTTTTCTTATGATATGAATTTTTCATATACCGTAATACCGGTGAGTGTGTACAGTAGCGCCCACAACGTTGGGAGCGCTGGCGCTACGTTCCGCCGCGCCGCGCCGTAGACTACGGCGTAGGGTAAGCGGTGACGTGCACCGTACGGCCGCTCGCTGCGTACCCTACGCCGTGGGCTCTGCGTTGGTGTAACGCGGAACCATAAATCAGCCTTGACGATGCGAACCCCTGCTGAGAGCGCGGGCATATTATTATACATTATGGGATGTATAGAGTTTGTAGCTAGCCAACTATGGCGCCGGCCAAAAAAGAAAAAATATTGCGGGCGACAGACAGACATGATATAAAGAAATCTTTCTGCCAGGTACGTGTGTTTGTGTTTGCATGTGACGCTGCAGGGAAGCATGAAGGAAAACACAGCCTGACGACACACCATGCGTCCACGGGGTCCTAGCGCCAGGCACACATGAGACCATGCAAACCTGTATTTATACTAGTGTGGACATTAATGTTTTTCTACAATATTTCCTCCTCATGACAGTAAAATAGGCCATTCTAAGCCAATTTACTGCAGCAATTCCTTTCCAAATCATTAGAAAATGTGGTTAACACCCAGTTGTGCATGAAAAAAAAAATACCGTGATATACCGTGAAACCGATATAATTTTGAAAAATACCGTGATATACATTTGTGGTCATACCGCCCAGCACTACTCTCCTCCTACTTTTCTGTGTGTTGGGTTCCACTAATTCATTATGTCCGGATGAAACAGTCGTCCCCGAGCTTCCTGCACTGCGCTCAACGTTTTCTGACCTAAATATAGTTCCCACAGTGTACAAATCTCAAGCAACGTGATCTCCGGTTGGCGTGTTTTCTGTCGTAAGAATATATCCTAGCAAGAAAATTTTAACGCTAAAGTGCTTGTTTGAATAATAACTAAAGAGAATTTCTGATGTACAAGTTTCCAAACGGATTTAATCTCATCCAATCATAAAATTATTCTAGAGAAAGTTATTTTTTTATATATATCGTCTTAATCTGCTGCAGATGTGAGCTTTGAGGTGTTTGGAGCATGAGCTTTTTTTTTTGAATGACACTGAAAATAAAGTCACTTCACCGTCAGCCGCTTCCAGGTTCTTAACAAGCTCCTCTTTTTTTGGTCTTTTTTTTTTTTTTTTTTTTAGCCTGGCCACGTTTGAGCAGTTGTTTAAACTAAGGATCTTTCAGTCTGCAGCATGACAAATATGACATTATGTTCGAAAGGCCCATAAAGTTTTTCTCCAAACACAGCTGAAACGTTTAGGCGCAGCAGCACAAACATTGAGGTTTCCACTCGGACATCCAGCACAGAGCTTTTATACACCTTTTTGAAGGAAAATCGAACAAAGTAAAGCAGTGTTTAAAAGAAGAAAAAAAGTATTTACATTTCTTGTTGCACAATTTTATTATGATTTTTATTTATTTATTAACAAAGTGATTAATAATGTTATTAAGTTTAGAAAAAAAGAAGAAACTAAAATTGCAGTTGCAGTGCACCTTGATTTAAGTTTATTGGTTGTCACATCAGTAAACGACCGAGTTGATAACACACTAACGTTCCCAATGGCTCTTTTTGTAGATTGCGTTGAATATATTCGTTTCAGACTTTGAAACAGGGACTTTGATTTGCGTCTTCAAATTGCTGGCAGATGTGCTGCATCGGTGCATCTGTCCTTGTGAGGTTTACGTTTCATGCTGCTTCCACGTGTTCTGCGTTTTCTGGCTCAACTATAAACCTTGATCGAGGTGGTCCGGACAGAAAGCACTGTGTGCGAGATATGTCGAGCGTTTGAGCGCCGTGACTCATTCTCGTTGGAAAGTGCACCTCCTTTGCAGTTTTTAGTGGAAGATCATCTGCTGGATCTTCCGTTTGTCATCACAAGTCTGTGATATAAAAACATCAGAGGTTCTATATTTTCTCCACATTTGGAAAACGGGACAATAGTTCAAACGGCTGTAGCTAAGAATTGAACATTATAACCACGACTAACAATGTCTCAGCTTTCTGTAGATCGTCAGATGTCGAATAAAGGTAAAAAGTCTGAACTGTCTTTTCCTTTTCCTTTTTTTTTTTTTTTTTTTTTTTTTTTTTTAGGACATCTATAGGAACAACTGAGTTTGATTTTGAAACGGATCGGTATGACATCCGGATTCCCTCTGAGGTCTATGAGACACTGAACGAGTCTCTCTTGAACGCAGACCGGGCCATATCTTACACCCCTGAGAGCATTTACTCACTGCGGGTAAGGAGCAGACGGTTGCACGGCACCATTTCACCTGAGGAAATTCATTACCATATTTGCCGGACTATAAGTCGCACCAGCCATAAAATGCATAATAAAGAAGGAAAAAACATATATATACCGTATTTTCTGGACTATAAGCCGCACCTGTATATAAGCCGCATCAGCTCTATTTTTAAAAAAACAATAAAAAAAAAATATATAAGCTGCACCTGTATACAAGCCGCGTCCGCTCTATTTAGAAAAAAAGATATGCAAGCCGCAGATATTTATGTTGTTAGATTAGATATTTACTACATGTACAGCAGGATTTTGAGCTGTAAATGATGTACATGTTTGTACCTAAATAGATCCTTTCTAACGGTGTCTTTTAACACTAATTCCGGTTAGCACTCCCCCTAGCGGTGGAAGAAAAATCCACAGAATAGCCGCACCTTTGTATAAGCCGCATGGTTCAAAACCTATGAAAAAAGTAGCGGCTTATAGTCCAGAAAATACGGTATAAGTCGCACTGTCGCATTTTAGGGGGAAATTTATTTGATAAAATCCAACACCAAGAACAGACATGTCATCTTGAAAGGCAATTTAAGATAAAAATGGAATAGAGGCAACAACAGGCTGAATAATTATACGGTATGCTTACGTTACATGACACAACTGAGAACATGCCTGGTATGTTAACATAGTTATTCAGATAACTATAGCATAAATAACATGCTAAGAAGTTCACCAAACCATCCGTGTCACTCCAAATAACAAAAATCCAATTAAATCTTCCTTGGTGTCACTTTTAAACAACTCCGCTAACTCCGGAAGTAGAAGATGCGGCGCTTCCTCTTCTACGTCGCTTACGTCAGACTCATCGTCAGTTGCAGTTTGCCCTCTTGCAGTTTAGTGTGAAAATAACATGTGAAATGATAAACCAGTATTAATGTGTTAATAATTTCGCACATAAGTCGCATCCCCGGCCAAACTATGAAAAAAGAAAAAAAAAGAACGCGACCTATAGTCCGGAAAATACGGTACTCATACTTGTTTTATCCGTTCGTGTGTATTTGAGACATACGCCATCGTGAACGCTGGACATGCTGGTTTTGTTTTTATCGATTGCAGGCGTATTGTAGTATTCTGTACCTGAAGCCCCGGATGCAGGTCATGGTGCGCGGTCAGAAGGTACAATCTCAGCTCATCGCTAAGAGCCTGGCCTCCATCAGGAAGGACCACTACAAGCCTACCTTCCTGGTATGACTTCTTCACATCCTTTTATAAGGTTGTACAATATTTGAAAAGTGTCATCTTACTTTTCTTTTTTGTTAATGTCACTTCAGTACAGACGCGTTCCCATAATTTTTGGATACAACACCAAAAGTAAAGACCAGTACGGTATTATGATGTATCACAAGAACAGGCTCATCAAAGCCTACGAACGCGTGGGCTGCCAGCTGAAGGTGGGCTTCTTCTCTTCATCTTGTGTTTATTTATTTACTCCCTGGGATTTCAGGGGGCGTTGAAAGTCTTTTCATCTGGTGGCTGTTTGTTCTCTACAGGCCAACAACAAAGGTGTTGGGGTCATCGGGGTCATTGAATGCAACTTTTTAGATCCAACCCACAACAAACAGAGCTTCAACGAGACGGATAAGTATAGGTAATACCACAAACGCTCCACTCATTAAAAGAAAAAGCTTGATTTAATCATTTAAAAAATATTTTTAACATGCTTTTTAACATTTCTAAAAAAAAACAGAAAAACCATGACCAACTTGGCCGTCAAACTGGAGGAATATTGGAATGAGATGCGCTTTAGGAAGAGAAAAGAAGACCCGACCAGCACCGTCCCCGTGGAAGACACCATGTTAGTACAGCCTGCAGTCACGGGCAGCGTCTACTCTGTACCTCTGTGCATTCGTTTAACCGAACTGATTTCTCAGGAAGCGACCGGATCAGAACTGGGTGCAGTGTGACAACTGTTTGAAGTGGCGCAAACTCCCAGATGGAATTGACTTCAGCAAGCTGAAAGATGAAAAATGGGTCTGCCACATGAACCCCGATCCGCAGTTCAGGTAACCAGAGACTGTGCACTAGTGTTGTTTCTGTCAGCCTGTTTCAATTTTAGTTTGAGTCTAGTCTTTGGGTCAAGCTATCATTTTAGTTTTAGTCACGTTCATTCTACTTTTAGTCGTGTCAAGTTTCAGTCGACTAAAAGTCTGAGCATTTTAGTCAGAGTTGTCCAGGACCATTTTTTTAGTCTATTTTTAGTCAAAGATTGTATTTACCCATTTTACAATTGTCTCTTATTATATTATTGTTACCTTATAAACTCAAGAATATATTCATCCAAGTACAGAAGACTCTAATTTGAGTTTACAACATATTTATTTTTCTGCATTTCTCCCCATCTTTTTCGACAGACATTGGGTTTTGTTTTCCACGTCTATGTAGGAAAGTGTATCCAAAGATGGTTCTTCTTCTTCTCCCCCCCCAGAGCAGATCCCTGCGTGGCCGGCCATCGGCCCCTTTCTCTATGTAACTTTGTTTTTAATTGACGTGAACCTAGAGCTCTGCGCATCAGCCGCTAACTCTGCAGCTGCATCTTCTAGATCTGATTCCCAGTGGGCAGACTGGGATTGAGGACGTGACGTCACCCAGCAGCAGAACTAAACCAGAGGAAACTACTGAAAACATGGACATTAAGGATCTTTGTTAGAACATTTGGTCTCGTTTTGGTCAACAAAAAATGAAGACACATTTTAGCAGAGTTTTTTTTTTGTAATCTACATTTTAGTCTCGTTTTTATTCGTCTACGATATTGCATTATATATCTAATTATCGTTATCGTCACATGACCAGCATATTCTCGTCTCGTTTTCCTCAGGTGATAAAGGTTCGTTGACGACGATATTTAGTCATAATTTTTGTTGACGAAAGCAACTTTACTGTGCACTTAATATAGGGAATACAGGGACTGCTAACCAGCAGTTATTAAAAAGACTATGAAGCACTAATTCTGAATTGCCCACATAGCAAAGATAACTGTTTGGACTGTTTTTATTTTAAGACATAGTTAAGAAAGCTCACACGTCTATGTAAGGTCTCATAGTTGAGGGGGTAAGTGGGGTGAAAACCAAACCATGAGGACTGGAAACCAGCAACAAAGAACTGTGTCAAAACATAAGTCTGGAAAATGAAAAAAATCCTCTAGATTAAAGATTCCCAAAACTGGAGGAACCATGATCTTGAATTAGATGTATCATTTCCTCCCTGGTGCCTGGAGAGGATTTGAGGGGAGGGAGGATGACTCGGGAGGCGTTATCGAGTTGTACTAAACACAACAGCCCGCTGTCTGGTTGGCGTCTCTGGGTGTTGATGGAGGCGGGAGGGGGGCCATGCTGAATGACAGCAGGATTTGAGTAGCAACTTCCCCAAAATCATGTTGCATAAATATGACCTGCAGTCTCCCTCTGCCACCCCTGCTGATGTTTATTGAACGCACATAACTCCTTTGTGAGGCTCTTTGGTTTGTTGAAGACCTGGGTTTCGTGGTTTCCTGTCTGTCTTTTTACTTGCCAGCTGCAGATTACACTTCGGTAATATTGGCCATGGTTACATGATGTTTTTTAATTATTCCGAATTAAATAATTCCGAATTAAACTATTTTCCTTTGCATTTACATGGAAATAGTAATTCCGAATTGAGGTTTACATGGAAAACATGTTTGATCGGCTTTATCCAATTCCGCTTAAGGTCTGGGGGTTGGGGAGGCTTCTGATTGGATAGGGGGGCGGACTGGAAGTTACTTCTAACGGGAGAAAAACAAACTTACTCGATTAGCAACAACGTGGAGGACCACATTATTAGAATCCTGCCATCTGTTCTTTTACTACCACTGTCATTTAGCAGACGCTTTTATCCAAAGCGACTTACATATGAGAGAACAACACAAGCACAAAATCACATAGGAGGAGGACTTTTAATTATTTCCAGGTCCTCCAAGCTATTTATTATGTAAATTTTCTCTGCCCTTGACCACCTTTTACTGCATGCTGCCATCTTGAAACTTTGTTTCGAAAATAAGCCCAGCGCGGGATATAAGCGTCATGGCGACAGACGGGCGAGGGAACGAGCAGAAAGACCGGAATTAATTTAAAGTGGAATGAGTGTATACATGATCGCGGAATTATTCTATTCGGATTAAAAATCAGAATAAACCAGCCACTTACTTCGGAATTAAGTTTAATTCGGAATGGCCATTTTCATTTTGAATTAGGTGTTTACATGGTAATTTTAAATCATTTTAAATCTGATTCAATTTTCATTCTGAATTAAAGAGGAATTAAACTTCCCATGTAAACGCACTGATTCTGATTATGTCGTCCACGGCTCTTGAGGATGAGGAGCTTGCGGAAGTCCTTGTCTCGTCATCAAGCCAGGCGTCAGTTGTGTTGACATTAGTCTTAACCCGCGACTCCGCTCAGAGGCGAGTTATTGGCAGGGCCAGTTCGACATGTTAAAAGGGCAGGGAACACACTCGATTTGAGTGTTAAACGCGGGGTATCCACTGATGTGATGATTTGTCCAACAGACTGGTCAGGATCTTCTTCTAATGCAAAGGTTTTGATGTGCCAGAGGTTGGAGCAGGTTGTTCTCCATCCACAGTTACAGCATGTCTCCCAGACCACCATGTGCTGATCCAACCTGGTTGAGCCTCGGTTCTTGACCAAGAAACTAGTTTACATCAACTGAAAATCTGGTTGAGCTTCTGTCTTACTTTAAACTTCCGAGTGCGTGATCACTCGATTTGATTTGAGGAAGTTATTTCTTCCAAACCTGCTTCTCCCAAAGACTGAAAGGCCTGAATGATTACTTAATTATTCATAGTTTGTGTTTGCTTTTTGTGGCGAAACTGTGGTGTCCTTTTTTTAATAACTATTATTGAATCTCTGTTCACAAGTCTGAAATAATAAAAAAAGCAGAGAACATTACATGAGATGAAAAGTTATTTTAAGATTTTGAATATTAAGAAATGTATTCAAAGTCCAATCAAAGTAAAGCTTACTTATATTTTGCATCACCTTCACAGGAGCTGCCAGGTAGAAGAAGAGCCCGAGGACTCTGACGATGACCAGCCGTCATACCGCAAAACCTACAAACAACAGTGAGTCACAAATGCTGAGTTTACGTAACATTGAACTTTCCAGCGTCAGACTTTAACTCGTTAAGTGAACATAAATAAAGTTCACCAGCTGCATGTGAACTTTTACCTCCCTGTTTATGCAGAGAGAGGGAGGACAAAAGGAGACAAGAGAAGCCAATATACCAGGTAAATATTCCTACTTCAAGTCGGCTTACATTTTACAAATGTTTCATCTACACCTGTCACTCGCCGGTGCTTTATTCAAGTATAAAGGAATTCGGTCACCTGGGAGGAGCTCGGAGTCGAGCCGCTGCTCCTTCACATTGAGAGGAGTCAGCTGAGGTGGCTTGGGCATCTGTACCGGATCCTCCTGGACGCCTCCCTAGGGAGGTGTTCCAGGCATGTCCCTCCTCCCTAGGGAGGTGTTCCAGGCATGTCCCACCTGAAGGAGACCCCAGGGAAGACCCAGGACACGCTGGAGAGACTGTCTCTCGGCTGGCCTGGGAACGCCTCGGACTCCCCTCTGAGGAGCTGGAGGAAGTGTCTGGGTGAAGGAAGTCTGGGCATCCCTGTTGAGGCTGCTGTTCCGGATAAGCGGCGGAAAATGGATGGATGGATGGATGGATGGTATATTAACATAAAGAAACTAATTTGTCCTGTTTTGCACCTCTTTTCTCCGTCCAGCCTCCTTACACACCGTCCTTAGTGCGGGCTGGTATAAAGCCTGGACCTTCTCCCCAGAGGTCCCACGGAGTTTCACCATCTGGTAAGAAGAAGCAACAAAAAAAATCAAAGTCATTGTGTGTTAGAGAAGAAACATTTGAGAAATCAAAGTGACTGTGTCTTACCTCTGTTAGCATGCAGCCCTTTGCGTACCAGTGGACTTCCTGTTATTACCAACGTGTGCTCGCTGTCGGCGAGCGCCTTGAGGTAGGACAGTCTTAGTTTGTGAGCTATAACCTATCAGTTTCATCTCAATAAAGATGCACAGTAACTCTTCTGTGTGCGCTGCAGGGGGAAGAGGACGCCGCCCGTTACTCCACAAAGTACGCCGAAAAGGCCCCGAATGAACGGCCTCCCGGTGAGAGGCTCCGGCACGGCGCCAGCAGGAGACGTGAGCTCCCTGTCTGCTCCCACTAACGGTGATAACCATGACGTCAGCAACGACGATGGGGACGACACTGACGACACTGACGATGACCTCGTCATCTTGGAGACCGCTAGTACCCCCAAACCACAAAAGCCTCTCTCCGGCCTGGAGGAAGTGAAGAAGGAGGAGGGTGAGACTCAGATAAGCATGCTGCTGGAGTGCAGCGACGACGCTGCCGTGGACGCCACTGCTGAGACGGCGACGGCGGGAACGAGCCCTTCCAGGCCCGCGACCGTGGAGACCGGTCATCCTCCAGCAGTGGTCAACACCACCACCCAAACAGAAGTGGGTGAAGTGAAACAGGAGAAAAACAGTGAAGATCCAACAGAAATGAAGGCGAGTTCTGCCCATTCTCACGCCGGTACAGAACGGAGGTCGGACTTTGGCATCCCCGGCCCCGAGCAGAAAGGATTCAAGCAGGAGAAAAGTGACGACAGCCCGAGAGCGACGCCATCGCAGCGGGCCCTGCAGAACGGGGTGGCGGGGATGAAGGGGGATGAAGGCGCCGGGCCGTCTTCAGCGAGCGCTGGCAACGACTACTTCACCAATCACTTCCCCACTTTTAACGAGGTCCAGGAACAGCAGGACCAGCTGCTGGAACTGATGCAGGACACGGCTCAGGAGAGGGACAGTTTAAATGAGCAGGTGCGCAAACTCACCTCCCAGTTGAAGGACACGCAGAGGAGACTGCAGGAGCTGTCTCACCTCAGTGCGAAGGGAAAGGGTCTCCACAAGGCCTGTCAGACGGACGAGACGGAGACGGAGAGAGACTACTACAAAAATCTGTTTGAGAAGACCAAGCAGAAAGTCAGTGACTTGGTAAAGGACGAAGAGGCCTTGACAGCAGCTGCGGAGGCCGAGGCCGGCGTGGCGACCGCTCAGGATGACGAGAAGGATATTGATGAGATTTTACGGCGAGTTGGCTGTCTGGTTCAGCAGCTGGATCAGAGAAACAAAGAGAGGGATGAGCTTTGCTCGCAGGTCGGTGTCCCAGCTTTTGTCTGAGCTTGACGTGTTTACAGATATATTTCTGCTTAATATTCACAAGCTGCAAACCTGTCCTAAAGTACCTATTTTAATTAATAGTGATATTTTATCATTGTTTCCAAGATTTTAGCCCATAAGACAACTACTACAACATTAAAAAAAACATTGAAAGCCTCCAATTCAGTCTCTGGTCTGGAGTAACGAGGCATTTTTGTAAATATTACTCCCAATATTACTCTGCCTGATACAAATGACCTGTAAAACCTCATGAACTGCTTGGTGATGTTAAAATGTTGCTCTGCAGACTCGTATAATACAATGTTGGGTTCCCACCCACAACCAAACTGTTGTTGAAGGAGCTTTGCCATCGCTCTTGATCATGGTCTTACTGAAATTTGCAAACTTCAGAAACACCTTTTAAAAGACACGCCTACAAATGTCTTTATATTTTATCTGAAACAGAAGAAGATCTTCTGCATTTAGGAAACACGATTCAGTGGTCCAGTCACTGTGTTCAGCTTCATCCTTCTCTGGTCCTCAACAGTAGAACCTGGTTTAGATTTCTTACTCGAATGATATTTATAATAAGGGCCCCCCTTTGGTTTATAAGAAACCTCTCCATTATGCCCAGAGGCGTTTCTGGAGTCTCTTGGGGCCTCAGGCAAAAATTCACAGGGACCCCCCCCCACCACTAATTAATCATAATCTGACACTAAAGAAAAATGTGAAAGAAAAAATATTTTTAAATGGTGAACATTTGTATTATTTCAAAATAAAATATAAACACAACAGACAATTATTTCCATCCATGCACCTTAGTAGCACATTTTCTAAAAAGATTTTGCCAGTGAATTATATAACCTAGCCTTCTTAGCTTGACACTTAAGTTTAATTGGACACATCTTTGATTTGACAGCTGAAGAACGAGTTTTGTTTTATTTTCAGCCGCTAGCTGAGTAAACAAGTTGATTGCTGGTGTCTTTACTGTGACGCTCAACATTAGCAGGACAGACTAAATTAGTTTATGTATTATCTGTACTATTTACCGCTTTCTTGATACTTTTTTTTTTTCTTTTCGTTTCTCTGTGCCAGATGGATAGCTTCTCTTAATTTCGATAGACATCATCCGGTTTGATTACGTTAGATGTAGTGAGAGGTAGAGGCGGGGCCCCTTTAGGGTTTTCTCTGCAGGCTGACCACTGTCATTACAAAGTCTCCTCATTGTCACTGTTGTGGTTCGAAGTTGGCCAGCCCTCATGGGCCCCCTTCTGACTCGGGGGCACCAAGCGTTTGCCTGTTATGCCTGTTGACAAGTAGTGCCTCTGAATATGCTCACACACACTTGGGAAGCCACTGCAACAGGTTATACAGCTTTTGAATATAAATGTTTGTATTTTTATCGATGTTGACCTGCTTCCTTCTTCTCTTCTGCTCATTGTTCATCTCCTCGGTGGTTTCACCACCAGGTGAACGGTCTGAAGGAGGAAAAATCAAATCTGGTGGCCCAGTGTGAAGAGCTCAAGCAAAGCTTGCAACAGCAAAGGGAAGGCCCGTCTTCTTCAGATAGAAACATTAATTTTCCTACTCGGTCACATCCGGAGGAGGGAGCAGGGTCCTCGGGCTCAAGTGCAACTCAAAGGTGAGACAGCTGTGGACGCGCCCCTTTTACGTGTTGCATTGAATGTTATGAAGTCAATAATTTATTTTTGTTTCTGCTTCGCAGTTTGATCGAGCTTCGGCAGAATGTGAGCCGCCTCCTTATCACCTACGTACCCGCACTGGACCTGGAGCAAGTGAATTATGAGTGTAATGTCATCGACGAGATCCTGGAACAAGTTCTCAATAGTATGAACTCGGAGTAAACAGAGAAATGAAAAGGCCTCAGGCGCTCCAGCCACACACAGAGCTGCTGTAGTTGAGTCTTCACAGTTCAGATTAGAGTCGACTACATCTGTTCAAACATGATGCAACACTGCAACCTGTTCCTTAAACGTTCCTTTAAAATCAGAACCTCCATTGTGATCTGTGCTGTTGGGGTCTTCTTACATCCATGGGGCCAGAACTGACTCACAACATTAAGGAGAAGATTTTAACCTGTATGTGACTCAAAGAGCTCACAGATCCAAGTTAAAAGGCATCTGGGAAGACCTTGAGATGGGTGCTTTGTACTATTCCTTAAGTAAGGAGAAATGTTGTTGTTTCAATCAGAACATGCGGAGGTTTATTTCAGTGATGTTAGACCAACCTGCCCACGTTTCACCATGAAGATGTATGGATGGATCTTAGTTTGCTTTTAAATTAAACCATGCAAGTGAAGTCGCATGAAAAAGTACACCCTCCTTCATTCATAAAGGTTTATCTTTCAGGACTCGCAGTATTTGTCCAAACAATGTGGAGTAAATCATTCTAGACTGAGAAATATTTCCCATCTTACTGGAAACACCTGAAATGACTATTTCTCTTTAGCCAGGTATTATTGAGCCAGACGTGAGGCCATATGACAACAATAACGGGACTACTGCTGTACTTTAACCCAGAGAGCGTCAGCAAAGTTTCAGCTGAATCGCTGAACATAAAAGTATGGAGATGCTCCAAAGTTACGTTTTCAGTAACATTTTGAAGAAGATTCGTCTATTATGAGTTGTTATGAATTGTGTCAGAGTGGACAGTTATAAGCGTGTGGCAGGCTGATCAGGACATATAAAATATAATTATTCACATCTTGGCTCCCAAAGACGCTAATTCTTTTTTTTTTTTTTTTTTTTTTTAAGTTTATATAAATTATTTTGGGTTTGTTTGTTTTTTGTTTTTTTTTACACAAACTGCTTCTGCATTTTTGCTTTCATTTTGCCTTTTTGAATACCTGGTAGCACCTGATCTTTTATGTCCTGATGCATAAACTTTACAACGTCCAGCAAGTGGGTGCTTTCTTTTTCAGAAATTTGTAAGATATTTTGCCTGATGTTTAGTTCTTCCATCCCAACTTTATCTAATAGTCTTATGATTCAAAACAAAAGCTTTTTCTTTTTTTTTCCTAATATGTATGTAAACAGGTAAATATATTTTTTTATTCCCAGCTTATGTTTGGCAGTTGTCATTTGTATTCTTGAACTTTTCTGTCAAGAAAAATGTGAGATGATGCCAGCAATAAGCCTTATATTAAATTTAAATGTGATGCAAACTGGACTTCAGTTGAGCATTTACAAACTTGCTCCAACAATCGTTGTGTTCAGTCATTGAAAGATCTGTTATTTGTTACCACGATGAATGACTGCATGTACCTCACAGGTAAATCCGTTTTCCTCACTGAGATTGCAGGACTCATCTTTTTGCTCCAGCTGCATATTTTCTTGACGTTTACAATATGTTGAACATCATTTATTTTAGAAAGATGAATATATGTTTTGAGTCAAGATCAGGAAGCCGGAGGAAACAGTCAGCACATGCGAGCAATAAGAAATGTTTGCAAATATTAGAGAACTAAATTCCTACTCAGGTTTCTCGTAGGCCTACAGTGTTTTCATTGCTACCATAAGATACCACAAATATGCAACATCAAGTTAAAAAAGGTTGAACTTATAAAGTGAAATTGTCAGAATAATGTTTTCTGTCATTAGTTGGAACTGCAAAAAAAAACAAAGCTTTGGGTCTTACCAGTATTTTGAGTATACAAAATGTGCAAAGAATGGAATTTGATCAGTATTTTCATTTACTGCTTTACAGCTAGCATTTGTATGTGGGACCCATATGAGCTAAAAGTGGGTCTGTCCACAGGTCCTGTAGTGGTCCTACCTGTGTTTGCTCAAATTTACTCTGACTGGGATCTAACTGGATTTTAGATGAGGTGAAACTAGTTTTCTAATATTCTGAAATTATATGGAAACCATGACTACGGTACTTAGTACACTTATCCACGTCATTAACCCATTTCAACCCCACTCACTTCTCAAGGATCCCACTTTTAACCCAGATGGGGCTCCCGTGAATGTATTTGACCGATTTATGTCTGTTGTAATTCCACGAGGTTGACAAAATAAGCAAAATACAGAGTCATTTTATAACATCTGTACATGTACACTGCACATTTTGTGGATATTTCAAAGTTGTTTTTCAGACAATTATCTCATAGTTCTTATGTGTTTTTTTCCAACATTGTGTTATTTATCTTTGGACAAAACAAAAAAAAAAATACGAATGATGATTTTATACAAATGTTTTCATTTAAGTTATTAGAAAATTAACTTGGGTTGTAATGCATATGGTTATTGATATTCATAGGCAGCAGTAAGTATGATTACTTTTTTTTATTGATCTTTTGTTTTCAGCTTAAGTATGATTTTCTGAAACTCTAAACTTCAGACGTTGAACTGTTGGGTGTAAAGGTCCATCCATGCTGTCTGCTGAGAGTCCACCAGTGTTACCCACCAACTCTACATGAGATGCCATCTTTACAGCTGTTTGCAGACAAACACCACCGTAATGCAAAGTATTTGAATAAACTTTAAATTCTAACATATTGTAGCGGTGATATAGGGAACCCATGGTTGGTAGAGTGGCACAGTGACTGACATGTACAGTACATGTAGGATGATGACCTTCCCGCGGATTGTGCCAATAAAGTATTCGAGTTCTCTGATCAAACATCACGTGGTTCTCTGCAAAATATACGTTAGGCACTACAACCAGTACTCGAGTTGAGGGGGGATGGCATCCCCCCTGAAATAAAAATGGTCAAAATCATCCCCCCAGTAAAACATCCCCCCTTTCCATCCATGTCATGTTATGTCATTTCATCAATGAATGTGGTTTTACTGCTATTTCAACATTTATAGTCATCACCAGAAAAATAACTTATTTGACAATTTTCACCTGTTTCAAGTAAATTTTCACTTGAAATAAGTAGGAAAATCTGCCAGCGGGATTTATCTTCTCATTACAAGCAAAAAAATCTTGTTCCACATACAGATTTTTCTACTTATTTCAAGTGAAAATCTACTTGGAAACAGGTGAAAATTGTTGTTTTTTCCAGTGATGAGTCTTGCTTAGGTGTAATGAATTTTTTTTACTAAAATGAGACAAATATTCTTAAGATTTTGAGTTTTTGCAGTGATCCATTTGACTTATCCTGTGAAGGACAGAGTCATATTGAAAGTTCAGAAAACTGTTTTTTATTGTTGTGTTTTGATGTATTTGATGTAAGCCCAGTGGATATTTAAAGCTTACAGAAGGCTGCATTTAACTGCTGCTATGTCATTCCTGCAGTATTTCTGCAGGTGTTTTGGTCAGTGCTATTATTTGTAATATATTATATTATTTGTAATCAGCACAAATTATCTGTCCCCATATGATAAAATCCACCATCCCCCCTGATTTTTTTTTTTTTTACAACTCGAGTACTGACTACAACATGTCACCTTGGAGTATAATACATTATTATTAGATTAAATCACCATATGACCATAAGAGATTGTACAAATAGTCCTGTAATTTAAGGAGGAAATATTTCCTGAAGCTTTCTGTGTTAGTATATTGTTTTTGAGGTGGTTGGATGATTTAATTTTTTTTTCTTTTTCATTTAATTCGTCTGATGAAGAGCAGTAAAATTACAGTTAACCGTTTCAGTTAGTCAAAAGTAAAAATTAAATTAAAATAAAGTACCATTTTGCAGCACAAGTTTCCTCCAGAAAATAGCTTAGTAATAGTAATAGTAAGAAATAAAAGTGTTAGAGTAAACTAGTACTCTAGAGTAAACAGTAGCGTCATCGGAATTGTCCAATCAGCTTCACGAACAGGCCACCGGCCGCGTTGTCTCATTGGCTGAAATGTGAGAAAGTCTCCGCCCCTTTTTCCACTTCTGTCCAATCACAGCAGTCGCCTAGACCGGAAGTTTTGACCGAATCGTACGCGGGAAATTATTTCCACTTCTCATCTGGACGACGGAGGTAAAACATTTAACTCCCGCTTTATTACGCATTTAATAATAACCATAAGATAGGTATTAGTCACGAAAATACAGGTTATGTATATAAAACTATTCCAAAGCCCTGGTTTTAGCGAATATCTGTTCTGCTACGAGTATTCCCACAAACAATGCCAAACTAGTTAGCCTCCAGTAGCATCCAATAACCTTTTAAACAAACTGTTTCTACCGTAAACAGTCGGAGTTATTACCGTTTGAATACTTTATGAAGTGTTTTTATCTCCTAAGGTGTTTTAAAGGCGGGTAAAATGAAGGTGGAGACGTGTGAAATTGCGTGGCACAACAAGGAGCCGGTGTACAGTCTGGACTTTCAGCACAGCCCGGAGGCTCGATTTCACCGGCTGGCCACGGCTGGAGTGGACACCACAGTCAGGGTGAGTGAGTGGACACTACAGCAGAGGTGTCAAAAGTATTCACATTCATTACTCAGGTAGAAGTATAGATACTAGAGTTTAAAAATACTCCTGTAGAAGTTGAAGTATCAACTCCAGTTTTTTACTCAAGTAAAAGTATAAAAGTACTGATTTCAAAAATACTTAAAGTATAAAAGTAAAAGTAATGTAAGGGGGAAAAAGCCATTAAGGACAAAAGCCATTGAAAATGAATGCATCTTAGTATAATGCAAATATATTAAAGAACCATATATGTGTACTATTGAGCATTACCATGTGTTTCAGAGAGCAGGAGATATGATGACTAGTTTCCTATAAGTATTGTAATGGTGCAAAAAGTCAAACTTCAGAGGCATGTTATAATTTATCCTAACCTTTATTGGAATGTACTTCCAAGTTTAGTTGCAGGAATCTGAGGGAACGGATGTAAGAACAAAACTGGACAAGAACATCTGAAACAACCACAACCAAATTCACTCTATCCGGATGGAGCAATTTAACTGGATAGTTTTTTTTTAAAGGCCGAAATGAAATAGAGTAACAAGGCTGTTTTTAAAATGTAAGGAGTAAAAAGTCGTCTGAAAAATAATGACTCCAGTGAAATATAGATAACCAAAATGTCTACTTAAGTAAGGTAACAAAGTATTTGTACTTCGTTACTTGACACCTCTGCCCCTTCCAGCTACTGGTTCACGTAGATCACAGTCAGGGTGAGTGGTGTATGAAGTGATCAATACAACAGCAAAAAAAAGTGCAATGTGCAGTACAAGGATTAGTATAGCAGCAAGACATGACATCAGCAGTCCAAATTAAAAAAGTCTGGTTGCTGAAGGAACTTTTTTTTTTTTTATTTATTTAACCTTTATTTAACCAGGTAGTAGCCCATTGAGATCAAGGATTGCTTTCACAAGGGTGACCTGGACAAGAAGGCAGCAGCGAACGTCAAAACAAATAAAATCACAAGGTTAAAAGACAGAATACAAAACAATAACAGAGGAACAAAGTAAATAAAATGATAAAACCACGTCTTATAAAGTGCAGATGCATAGGAGGTCACAGCCAGTTAACAGTAGGTAATCACATCAATCATATAAAGTGCAGATGTTGAGGAAGACATAACTACCATCAGGTACAGAGACGCTGTCCAATGCTTTCACACTCTAGGTCCTTCAGGATCGAACCAAAGCCATTGAAGGATATCAGGTCCGTCAGTTTAAAGTCTTTCTGAAAGGTGTTCCAAGCAAAGGGGGCAGCGAATTTAAAAGCTCTTTTTCCCAGCTCAGTGTGAACACGCGGAACAATGAAGTGCAAAGCATCATGTGAGCGCAGGCCATATCCAGGTTGAACGTCACACCTACTCCCCTCCTGACATAAATTGTAATAGTTAAGGGTGAAACCTGAGGATAGACTTAAATAAATAATGTAATTAAGTGAGCTAAAAGTGAAGAAAAAAAATCTGATAATTCCCCCCCGATTATTCAGAAATTGGATCAGTACATGTCCTGTTATGGACCTCCACAAAATACATGTTGTCTTGACAGATATGCTGCCGATGATAACAGTCTTAATCGTCCATTGACGTAGTTTAGAAAAAAGCATTTTGTCAAATAAAAATAAAAATGGAATTCTGAATCATTTTGTCAAACTTTTGATCAAATGGCCGGAAAAATGACGGAAAATGCAGCTTGTGTGGAACTGTTTGCAACCAAACTGGTTTACAACATGTATTTAAAGCCTCTTTCCTTCCCCGTGTTGCAGCTGTGGCGGGTGGACTTGGGTCCAAACGGGAAGGCGGTGGTGGAGTTTCTGTCGAACTTGGCCAGGCACACCAAAGCTGTCAACGTGGTTCGCTTCAGTCCCAACGGAGACCTGCTTGCTTCAGGCGGAGACGGTACGGAATAAACATTGGCCTCATTTACTCCAAGGAGGACGGGTATTTTAAAATACTTCTTTGTTTCATGTATTTATTTGTTTCCCTTTTAGATGCAGCGATTCTGCTGTGGAAGCTCAATGACTGTAAGGAGCCCGAGCAGCCCCTCGCGTACCAGGAGGAAGAAGACGCCCAGCTCAACAAGGAGAGCTGGTCCGTAGTCAAGACTCTGAGGTACACACACAAGAACCGAGAGTTAATACGTCTTCAACACGTGTTATACGTCTACATTTGAACTCTTTATGGAGAGGACAAAATCTGATGATACTCTTAGTGTCAAATCCTCTGGATATAGAGAATACAGTCTTAACATTTAGTGTAGACTCTCTGAAGTGGCTGCATGTGAAAATAAATAAATCTGCAGCATTTGGTCTGAACGTGTAGATTTTAAAGCAAGCGTCCTTGTAAAATCTCTGCAAGATCAGCAAGTAAAATAACGTACGAAAATGTAGCCGCTGATTTTCTTTTCCTTTTTTCCAGCTGTGCTGCTCCGCGTTTTTTCTCTTCCTAATTTTTTTCTCTTCCACTTGTTTATATTGGGAATACAATCACATGGATGAGCTATCAATATCCACACAAAAGCAGCTGTCAGGGAGCATCGCCTAGCACAAAGAACGCAGGGATAAAACGCTTTACTTTGAGCATCCATTTGTCTTGTGCATCTTAAATGTTTCGGCGTTTGACAGCTGCCAGTTGTTTGTGTCGTTGCGTGGACCATAATTTAACTCCTTAAGCTGATTTCATTTAAACTCAAAGACGTGACTTTACTCCAAAACCTTCACAAGTATTTGTGGTCGAGCAAAAATGAAATTTTCTTCCATCTGTTTTGCTTTCAGAGGACACATAGAGGATGTGTACGATATCTCCTGGTCGAGAGATGGAAATTTCATGGTGTCCGGATCTGTTGACAACACCTCCATCATGTGGGACGTCATCAAAGGTTTGTTAGCAAACGGTAAACGTTTTCCCACCATCCAGCCAGGCGGTGCCGGGGCTCAGACCCTGGCTTTAAATCTTCCCTGAGGGGCTGAGGGCTTTGTTTTTTCCTGCGTCTCCAACCTGAACATGATGTTGCATCGCAGTGGAAATGTTGCACTGCCTGAAGTGGTTTACAAAGAAAGAACGGGTCTCTTATGAAGTGACTTAAAACAACCAACGCTGAATTCCTTCCAGCTTCGTTCAGCTGTGTTTGGTTGTTCAGCAAAGTGAGGACAGAGATTGTGGACTGGGACGGCTTCAGTTGGCGCTGCTGGGAGTGACGATGTAAAACTTGGGTCTCAGTAAACTCGAGCTTGACTCGATAGTGGGAAAACCGGGTTAAATGTCTGATAAAGTGGTGAAGTTTTTTTTCCATTTGATGAAGTTTTGATTTGATGTTCAGGACAGAAGTTGTGCATCTTGAACGACCATAAGAGCTACGTGCAGGGCGTCACCTGGGACCCCCAGGGCCAGTATGTCGCCACGCTCAGCTGCGACAGGTAGGAAAACGGATTTACCGAACTCGTCTCATTGAAGGAATCACTGATAAATTCATGATGCTGAAGATCTTGTGTTATTTTTATTTCCTCCACCCCTTCAGGTTTTTGCGCGTGTACAACACTCACACAAAGAAGAAGGCTTGCTTTATCAGTAAGATGAGCTCGGGGCCCATTGGAGAGGGAGAGGTTAGTAAAGGTTTAGTTTCTGATTATAATTTTTTGGGGAGATGCAATTAAGCATCTTTATTTGATTTTTGTCTATTGAGTTTTTTAGTAAAATTTGCTTAAACTTTGTAACTTTGCAGGTCAAGCAGCACCGAATGTTCCACGACGACAGTATGAGGTCTTTCTTTCGCCGGCTGACGTTTACACCAGACGGGTCGTTCCTGCTCACCCCAGGTACACACGCTACATGCGAGGAAAAGAATTAATATTTAAACTGCTCAGATTTATTAAATGTATTCATACCGAGCGGGTTTTCTCTTCTGTTGTCACTTCTTACAGCGGGATGTGTGGAGGTTGGAGAAAACATCATAAACACCACATATATCTTTTCAAGGAAAAGTCTGAAGAGGTGAAGTTTATTGTGTGTGTTTATAAATGATCAAGCCTCTTCCAAATGCTTGTACCATGTCAAGAAAGTTTATTTAAAGCTGTCTGTTCAGCCAATGTCCAGACGTTATCACTTCCTCATCCGTAACCGTCATGTTACCAATCTTAGTGAAGCCATCAGCGGTTTGTACTTCCCCAGCATCGGCTAAATGCAGCAATAATTTTTGCTTTCACCATCAAATCCACACGTAAAGCTGTAAACATCTGCTGGCAGCTCTGTGGATAGATCAGCTGAAACCGATGAGTCGTGATCTAATGTTTCATGCATTGTTTTTAGAATCTGTGGTTTTAACTGATATTTAAAGAATATAACAACAATTATCAATCTTTTCTGCATTACACCTTTAATGTTAAGTCCAACCTGTCTTTCCCTGTAATTTCTCTTTTCACTAAAAAGTGTACCCTGTTTTTGAGTTAAAACTGAATGTTATTCGATTGACAACAAGACAGCAGAAGGGTTCAAATGTAGTTTATCATGTATATGCTATACTACATAGACAACATACTGCTTGTTTGTACATCTTTAATTCATTTGAATGTTAAGCGCTGTGGTCATGTGCTATTTAAATAAATCTAACATTTTTTTTTTCCTAGGCCTATTGCTCACTTGCCATGTCCATCAAAAGCCACGCTGGCCGTGCGCTGCTGCCCGGTTTACTTTGAACTCAGAACCAAAAAGGGAGAAGGCAAGAGCAAACAAAATCATTTATAAATAGGACAGAATTCATCCTCTAAGATTTCGTTGTGGTTTTAATGTTCATCTTCTTGGTGCCTCTCCTCTACAGATGGCTCGGTCGAGGCTCTTCCCAACATATTCCAGCTGCCGTACCGTATGGTTTTTGCGGTGGCCTCCGAGGACTCCATCCTCCTGTACGATACGCAGCAGAGCCTCCCGTTCGGCCTGGTGTCCAACATCCACTACCACACGCTCAGCGACCTCACGTGGTAAATAGGGATGGGCGGCATGGACTAAAAAATCTATCACGATAATTTCTGGCATTTATCCCGATAACGATAAAAATGACGATAAACAAAATACCAATTCAGCTCCACCTTTGTAACTATAAATCTATCACCACATTCAGTCTTTGGAGCCCCCAAAACACTGCTCTAAAAGATACTAAATGCTACTAAACTACAAAAATTAAATTGAATTAATAAAAACCAATTCAATTAGTACTGCAATACTGTAATGACTCAAATTAACAACAAGTTTGAAATGTAAGAAGAGATTCAACATTTATTCAAACTGTATAGCTTAAACAGTGGGATAACAGTGCAAACAGCAAAAGAACCATTGTACTTCAAGTTTTCTTAGCTTATAAAATCTTTTTCGTAATAGTCAAACGTAATATCAAAATGTAACAACCATTTCCTTCTGTTTTTGCAGACTGCACATAATAGATGATGTTTGCTCCTCGTCTCTCTTTATAATTCCAAACCAGTTCCAGATAACGGAGCTGGAGCCTCGTTTAACAACAAGCTCCTCGCTCTCAGATCCGCCTTCTGCCATGTTTGTTACACAAAAACGTCATCAACGGGAATTTATCATTTTTTACCGGAGATGACAAATTCTTACCGTGGGGAATTTTTTTGACGGTATATCATGAACGGTAACCTAGTGGTAAACAACGGCGTTCCCCGACTCTGAAACTGCTCCTGGATCTGCTGGTAGAGGGGTGGGGGTCAGGATGGGTCTTCGTCTGGTCCCGACCTGGTGCAGGAAACTCACTGGTGTCAGTGTTGCTCGGGAAATGATTATGATTAACGCCTTTGGCATTAGTCTATTTTAATTATGTATCATAACCATTTGAGGCCTTCATCAGAAGGAAGAGCATGTTTAGTTTGCACCCAAATAAAGGAGAGAATAGTTCCCAGATTGAAGATTTCAGGAATTTAGCTTCAAGTCAACACATCCTGCACTGAAATCTGATTTGGAAGTTCTGAAGGAAACTCAGTCGAGTGCTTTGAAGTGGAAAGTGGGATCCTGAAATGATTAATTTTCTTTACCCTCCCTACATGAATGCATGCACATTTATGCACAGACTGAGGCAAATGCATGATTGCCTCCAGATCTTTCTTTAAAAAGAGGAAGAGAAATGACGTCTGTTCTTGACATGAATGTTGAGGACCAAAGACGAGGACGGGCGCATCAAAGACAGATGTAGCTTTTTGTTGCAAAATGCAGGAGTTGCAGTTAAGAAATGTGCATTAATTATGGAGTTGGAAACCTTCTCCATCTCAGCTCCATCTCAGGTGGAGGAATGTGTGTCGTTGGCCTTTTTTAATATTTTTTTAATATTTGTGGTAAAATAACACTACTACTACTGTCATTATTACTACTACTACTACTACTGTCATTACTACTACTATTACTGCAACTACTGCTACTATTACTGCAACTACTGCTACTACTACTACTATTAATACTATTATTACTGCTACTGCTACTACTACTGTCATTTAGCAGACACTTTTATCCAAAGTGACTTGCATCTGAGAGAACAACACAAGCAAGAAATCACTATGAATCTTAGTACAATAAATCAGTTTTCAAGCCGGTGTCTCAATATTTTGTCCTGCTCAGGTCTGGAGACGGTTCCTTCCTGGCTGTGTCGTCCACGGACGGCTACTGCTCCTTCCTGTCCTTCTCCCCCGGCGAGCTGGGGACGCCGCTGAAGGAGCCGCCCCCCGTGGAGGTCTTTGTTCCAAACAGCGGCGTAGAGAAAAAGGGCAAGAAGTCCTCCGCGGCCAGGAACTCGTCCCCCGGGTCCCAGGCGTCCAACGCAGCCCCGGGTGCCACGCCCCAGTCCAACCAGGGCAAAGACGCGCCGACCCCGCCGGAGGACAAGAAGAGTACCCCTAAGGTGAAAGCCAACCCGCAGCCCCGTAGGATCACTCTGAACACCCTGGAGGGCTGGGGGAAACCCTCTACCCCTAAAGCCTCGGCCTCCCCGGGGGCTGGAAGTGCACCGTCCACTCCCCAACCTCATGCAGCCCCCGCCACCCCCGGCAGCTCCTCCAAAACCCAGCCACGCATCACTCCCCTCACCCCCTCCACACCGAAGGTCTCCAACGCTGCTAAAACGCCTGGAAACACCACCCCGAAAGGACCCACCCCGAAAGGACCCACCCCAAGGTACGTAGAACGTAGAACACTTTTTCTTTCTTTTCTTTGAAGCACGAAGGTGCATTTTAATGATTTTTGTTAAACGTAGTACTATGGGTCCATGTACTTCGCAGCCATCGGTTTTTTGTTTTGAAATGACAAAATAAAAATACAGATATAATCCGTTTCCCATCTTTTTTTTTGCTAATAAAAAACGGAAAACGGATCGTTATCCATCATCCGTTATCCGATTTAATTGACGTGTTTGAAAATCGATATTGGGAATTAAAACAGGTCCGTGTATCTTTTGGTCATTGGATTTTTCCATCATGAGTGGAAATCAAAAAACAAAAAACGATTGGTTTATTTGATTTTCCTTTTAAAACAAAAAACACATATTGAATTACACTGCATTTTTTCTTTTTCTGTGTTAATATGATTTAACAAAGATTCAAAATACGCTTTTATTTTTCTTTTCTATTTCATATAAGAAAAATGAAATTACTAGTCAACAGGAACGAAAAAACGAACCAAAAACAACCGTTTATTCATATTCAGTGCAGTGTTTGGCGGTGTGCTTGTGAGAACTGGGGTCCCTGGAGGTCCTGGAGAGCCAATGTCCCCGTAGCGCGAGGTGTCCCCGGCGAGCTGCAGTGTTTGGCGGGCTGTCTGTGAGTGTCCTGGGGCTGGAGGTCCTGGAGAGCACAAGTCCCCGTACCGGGAGCTGTCCCCGGTCCTGGCCGGGATCAGTGCAGTGTTTGGCGGGTGTGCTTGTGAGAACTGGGGTCCCTGGAGGTCCAGGAGGCAAAGGGAAAGCCCAAGTAGCCTACCCCCCGTACCGGGACGTGGTCCCGGTCTTGGCCGGGTGCAGTGCAGCGTTTGGCGGGCTGGGTGTGAGTGTCTGGGGTCTCTGGGTGCCTGGGTCGGGTCCCGGGACTCGTGGGTCCCTGGGTCGGGTCCCGGGACTCGTGGGTCCCTGGGTCCGGTCCCGGGACTCCTGGGTCCCTGGGTCCTGGTCCCGGGACTCCTGGGTCGGGTCCCGGGACTCGTGGGTCCCTGGGTCCTGGCCACTTTCGCCCGATTTTCAGACACTTTGGCCGGCTTTCGGCTTCCTTCGAGCCCGCCTCTGCGGCGCTGCTCCCCCCGACCACCGGGGGGCTGGCAGCGCCTCCCTCTCGGTAGCGAGACCGAGTCGACCCGTCCGCCCCAGATGTCCCCCCACGGAGCCCCGCCGCCGCCGGGCAGGCCGACCTCCGACGTCGGCTGCCGCTCTGGCGGTGGTGTTAGTCCTCCGGGAAAAACAATGTTTCTGAAACCCTACCACGCCGCAGACGGCTGAACCGGGCCCTGGATTGCCGGTCACCCCCAGCCCGAGCGGACCCACCCGCCCGCCCAGAAAACGGTGCGTCGAGGCGGGGCGAGGTTCCGGCCGCTCCCGAGGTCTCCCCGCACGGGGCTGCCGAGACCCGAGTCCCGTTGCTGGTGGATCGGAGGTCGGCCTGCCCGGCGGCGGCGGAGCTCCGTGGGGGGACACCTGGGGCGGACGGGTCGACTCGGTCTCGCTACCGGGAGGCGCTGCGAACCCCCCGGTGGTCAGGGGGAGCAGCGCCGCAGAGGCGGGCCCGAAGGAAGCCGAAAGCCGGCCAAAGTGTCTGAAAATCGGGCGAAAGTGGCCAGGACCCAGGGACCCACGAGTCCCGGGACCCGACCCAGGGACCCACGAGTCCCGGGACCAGGACCCAGGCACCCAGAGACCCCAGACACTCACACCCAGCCCGCCAAACGCTGCACTGCACCCGGCCAAGACCGGGACCACGTCCCGGTACGGGGGGTAGGCTACTTGGGCTTTCCCTTTGCCTCCTGGACCTCCAGGGACCGCAGTTCTCACAAGCACACCGGCCAAACACTGCACTGATCCCGGTCAGGACCGGGGACAGCTCCCGGTATGGGGACTTGTGCTCTCCAGGACCTCCAGGGACCCCAGGACACTCACAGACAGCCCGCCAAACACTGCAGCACGCCGGGGACACCTCGCGCTACGGGGACATTGGCTATCCAGGACCTCCAGGGACCCCAGTTCTCACAAGCACACCCGCCAAACACTGCACTGAATATGAATAAACGGTTGTTTTTGGTTCGTTTTTTCGTTCCTGTTGACTAATAATTTCATTTTTCTTATATGAAATAGAAAACGAAAATAAAAGCGTATTTTGAATCTTTGTTAAATCATATTAACACAGAAAAAGAAAAAATGCAGTGTAATTCAATATGTGTTTTTTGTTTTAAAAGGAAAATCAAATAAACCAATCGTTTTTTGTTTTTTGATTCCCACTCATGATGGAAAAATCCAATGACCAAAAGATACACGGACCAAAACAGGTCCGTGTATCTTTTGGTCATTGGATTTTTCCATCATGAGTGGGAATCAAAAAACAAAAAACGATTGGTTTATTTGATTTTCCTTTTAAAACAAAAAACAAATATTGAATTACACTGCATTTTTTCTTTTTCTGTGTTAATATGATTTAACAAAGATTCAAAATACGCTTTTATTTTCGTTTTCTATTTCATATAAGAAAAATGAAATTACTAGTCAACAGGAACGAAAAAACGAACCAAAAACAACCGTTTATTCATATTCAGTGCAGTGTTTGGCGGGTGTCCCCGTAGCGCGAGGTGTCCCCGGCGAGCTGCAGTGTTTGGCGGGCTGTCTGTGAGTGTCCTGGGGTCCCTGGAGGTCCTGGAGAGCACAAGTCCCCGTACCGGGAGCTGTCCCCGGTCCTGGCCGGGATCAGTGCAGTGTTTGGCCGGTGTGCTTGTGAGAACTGGGGTCCCTGGAGGTCCAGGAGGCAAAGGGAAAGCCCAAGTAGCCTACCCCCCGTACCGGGACGTGGTCCCGGTCTTGGCCGGGTGCAGTGCAGCGTTTGGCGGGATGGGTGTGAGTGTCAGGTGTCTCTGGGTGCCTGGGTCCTGGTCCCGGGACTCGTGGGTCCCTGGGTCGGGTCCCGGGACTCGTGGGTCCCTGGGTCGGGTCCCGGGACTCGTGGGTCCCTGGGTCCTGGCCACTTTCGCCCGATTTTCAGACACTTTGGCCGGCTTTCGGCTTCCTTCGGGCCCGCCTCTGCGGCGCTGCTCCCCCCCGACCGCCGGGGGGTTTGCAGCGCCTCCCTCTCGGTAGCGAGACCGAGTCGACCCGTCCGCCCCAGGTGTCGGAGCCCCGCCGCCGCCGGGCAGGCCGACCTCCGATCCACCAGCAACGGGACTCGGGTCTCGGCAGCCCCGTGCGGGGAGACCTCGGGAGCGGCCGGAACCTCGCCCCGCCTCGACGCACCGTTTTCTGGGCGGGCGGGTGGGTCCGCTCGGGCTGGGGGTGACCGGCAATCCAGGGCCCGGTTCAGCCGTCTGCGGCGTGGTAGGGTTTGAGAAACATTGTTTTTCCCGGAGGACTAACACCACCGCCAGAGCGGCAGCCGACGTCGGTGGTCGGCCTGCCCGGCGCCGGCGGGGCTCCGTGGGGGGACACCTGGGGCGGACGGGTCGACTCGGTCTCGCTACCGAGAGGGAGGCGCTGCAAACCCCCCGGCGGTCGGGGGGAGCAGCGCCGCAGAGGCGGGCCCGAAGGAAGCCGAAAGCCGGCCAAAGTGTCTGAAAATCGGGCGAAAGTGGCCAGGACCCAGGGACCCACGAGTCCCGGGACCCGACCCAGGGACCCACGAGTCCCGGGACCCGACCCAGGGACCCACGAGTCCCGGGACCCGACCCAGGGACCCACGAGTCCCGGGACCAGGACCCAGGCACCCAGAGACCCCAGACACTCACACCCAGCCCGCCAAACGCTGCACTGCACCCGGCCAAGACCGGGACCACGTCCCGGTACGGGGGGTAGGCTACTTGGGCTTTCACTTTACCTCCAGGACCTCCAGGGACCCCAGTTCTCACAAGCACACCCGCCAAACACTGCACTGAATATGAATAAACGGTTGTTTTTGGTTCGTTTTTTCGTTCCTGTTGACTAGTAATTTCATTTTTCTTATATGAAATAGAAAACGAAAATAAAAGCGTATTTTGAATCTTTGTTAAATCATATTAACACAGAAAAAGAAAAAATGCAGTGTAATTCAATATTTGTTTTTTGTTTTAAAAGGAAAATCAAATAAACCAATCGTTTTTTGTTTTTTGATTCCCACTCATGATGGAAAAATCCAATGACCAAAAGATACACGGACCAAAACAGCGGAAAGTGGAAAACTCTTTTCTCTATTTCCTATTCCTTTCCAGGGGGGGGCAGTATGTTAGAGTTCAGTACATGTTATTGATTGGACGCTGCTTTTTTTTGGACGCTGCAGCTGAACAGACTGTCACAACATCACTGCAGTTACATGATGGAGTGAAGACAGATTACAGATTAAACTCATGTTTCACTCCCAGGTTTCGTATTTGATTTATTTTCAGTTTCAACATTAAAAAAATCTAAAACTGTTAATTTTCAATCTGATCAACAAAAGAACCAGAAACAACTTTCTTCATTTATTACTGCGCATGTGCAATCCCCCCATTTGTCCAATCCTTGTTTTCAGTATCCTTGGAAACGAATAGGAAATAGAGAAAAGAGTTTTCCACTCGCTGTTTTTTAATTCCCAATTTCGATTTTCAAACACATCAATGAAATCGGATAACGGATAATGGATAACGATCCGTTTTCCGTTTTTTATTATCAAAACAAAAGATGGGGAACGGATTATTTTGGTTTATTTCTCTATTTTTATTTTGTCATTTGAAAACAAAAAAACGGATGGCCGCGAAATACACGGACCGATATGGGTCCGTGTATCTTTTGGTCATTGGATTTTTCCATCATGAGTGGGAATCAAAAAACAAAAAACGATTGGTTTATTTGATTTTCCTTTTAAAACAAAAAACAAATATTGAATTACACTGCATTTTTTTCTTTTTCTGTGTTAATATGACTTAACAAAGATTCAAAATACGCTTTTATTTTCGTTTTCTATTTCATATAAGAAAAATGAAATTACTACTCAACAGGAACGAAAAAACGAACCAAAAACAACCGTTTATTCATATTCGTGCACCGGAAGCTGGCATTTACAACCGAGTGAACTTAGTTCTGGATATTTGACAGGCATTCCGTGACAATTCTCTCCAGGGGAAGTTTGATTTTAATATTTAATTGGTCGGGTTTACGTGACTCGGAAATGGCTCTGTACGCGGCAGTTCGGGTAACCATGGTTACCATGGCGGCGCTGAAACAACAGATTAAGGATTATTTTTTAAAGATTGATTAAGGACTTGTTCCACAGCAGTTTGACGCACAATGACATTTCCTGCACGTTGCAGCAGATGTGTCTCCTGCAATGCTCAGAAATGAGCGTCAGAAGATTCTGTGCTCGACATGATCTGAGGAGAAAAACGCGCAGAGCTGGAGAGCGCTTTGATTCATCATGGCCGAATGACCGGCAATCTGTGTTCACTGGGGGTGCATGCTGGAGAAGGTCGGGTTGGAAGAATTAATTTAGTCCCACGCGTGAGGTATCCACGTGATTACCATTATATGTATAAATTGCACTGCAGCACAAACTTTACCTGACGCCGGAATTCATGGCATGGCTGATGGAGCTCTCTTAGGTTCTTCCAACCCGACCTTCTCCAGCATGCACCCCCAGTGAACACAGAGAGCCGGTATTGCGGCTTTCCTGTAGCCTACTTTTAAGAGCCGCTTGAGAGTTTATTATAAGGTCCTGTATATTTGCATGACGCGCTGCTGAGAGAGAAGCACGCTGAGTCCGAGAGAAGTTTTATGGCGTTTAATGACAAAACTCAGCCACAACGGCCTTCCGACATGCTTAATGGGTTTTAAACGTGTACACTGCAAACGTGATCGGGGTGATCAGTGATCAGTACAAAGCGGTCAACAAAAATTAGGCTACGGCTCCCTAACAGCCTGTAACTGCATGCGAGCGTCCGACTGTCGCGTCACACTGCGTGGCATCGGACCCGCTCTGTCCTGAAACACTGAACGCGTCATCGGCCCCACGTTCTACCACGTTCTTTTGATTGACAGCTGAGATCCGCCTTTTAAAAGGCTGATTTATGGTTCCGCGTTACACCAACGCAGACCTTACGGCGTAGGTTTTACGCTTGGTTCCGATTTTACGCGGAACCATAAATCAGCCTTTATTCCCCCGCCCGTGCGCTCCTGAAAGAAACTCCTAAAATTAGGCTACTCCTGAAAGAGTAAAGGGACAAGTAAAAGATGGTGATTACTTGTAATCTCCCTACGTTTGTACTTTCTAAACAGAAAACAAGCTTATTATTCGGTGGAATAAGTGGGGAAAAAACCGAACGGTGACGCAATCAAACAGGGAACAGCGTGGAGTGACCGGCGTGTGACAAACATGTCAGCATGTCAGATCATTACTGGGATGTGGGGAAAAAGCAGAGGACACGAGAAATCCGGCAGGATCCGGCACAAATTAAGCCTTAATAAGATTAAGATAATGTTCTTATTATATCTTATTATTTTATCAGAACCTTCCAGCTCCTTGGCGATCTCCCTCCAGCAGCTGCCACTTTATTGAGGTTCTTGTATTGAAATGACTGTTTCCTACAGCGCTTTCAACTTTTTTTTCAACTTTCAACCGGCTTTCAAAGCGACCGACGGGAAGAAAATAGAAGCAGGGCGTGCGACAAAAGTCCAGCTCAAAACGACGCTGCGTCGCTCGCAACCAGTGTAGACAGTGCAATAAAAAATAAAGCAATGGAACTGTTTTTGACGCTGACTCTCGCTCACGTCGCATGCAGTGTGTATATTTACAATATACTGTGGACATCTGAATAAAAACCTCATAAATAGATTGAATCAAAGCGCTCTCCAGCTCTGCGTCTTTTTCTCCTCAGATCATGCCGAGCACAGAATCTTCTGACGCTCATTTCTGAGCATTGCAGGAGACACATCTGCTGCAACGTGCAGGCAATGTCATTGTGCGTCAAACCGCTGTGGAACAAGTCCTTAATCAATCTTTAAAAAATAATCCTTAATCCGTTGTTTCAGCGCCGCCATGGTAACCATGGTTACCCGAACTGCCGCGTACAGAGCCATTTCCGAGTCACGTAAACCCGACCAATTAAATATTAAAATCAAACTTTCCCTGGAGAGAATTGTCACGGAATGCCTGTCAAATATCCAGAACTAAGTTCACTCGGTTGTAAATGCCAGCTTCCGGTGCACGAATATGAATAAACGGTTGTTTTTGGTTCGTTTTTTCGTTCCTGTTGACTAGTAATTTCATTTTTCTTATATGAAATAGAAAACGAAAATAAAAGCGTATTTTGAATCTTTGTTAAATCATATTAACACAGAAAAAGAAAAAATGCAGTGTAATTCAATATTTGTTTTTTGTTTTAAAAGGAAAATCAAATAAACCAATGGTTTTTTGTTTTTTGATTCCCACTCATGATGGAAAAATCCAATGACCAAAAGATACACGGACCGATATGATTCCTTAGATGTTTTGTTCATGAGTCCCTGTTTTTCCCAGTTTAATATTTTGCAAAGTTGTTTAAATGTTTTATGAAAAAATGTTATACAATGTTTATATCTAATCAAAAGAGGTCTTTATGAAGTGCTTTAATAAGAATAAACAGAACTAAAAAGCATCTGATTAAATCTGCGAAGGAACTGTTAAAGAAGAGAGAACTGGGTCGAGGGCGCTTCGATGAAATAATCCCTCTGAAAACAAATAGTTTTTCAGATAAAATTCAAAACACTCAGCAGAGTTTTCTGATCTGACCCCTGAGGGAGTCGCTAGCGGCATAAACGCTGGGCGTAGCAGCGATGTGTGGATACAGATTATGTCACTATTCCTGGAAAAACACACGTTTAAAAACACTTTTAACAGGAAGTTAGTTCTGTGAAACCAGGAATCGTGAATGTGTCAATAATGAAACTAGATTTTATTTCTGTTGCACCAGAGCGTATTAAATGTTTTTTACCTTGGTGAGAGGTGGTGGTGTAAAGAGTCTGGATCAGTTTCTGTCCTCCAGGGCTGCTGTCTGGTTTTAGATGCTTTAACACACCTGACTCACATGGATAGTTCAACTAACATCAGAGGACTTTCGGGGACCAGAACTGGGCAACACTTTATAATGCAGGATCACATTTATTTGATTTACCAATAAATCTTTGAGATCTGCATTATCCAGAACTGCACTGACCTGCGCTGCAGCCACCTTCCTCTCCGCCCACAGAGATTAAAGCGTCTAATCTGATCTTCTCAAAACATGCAAAGAATAACAAAGAACTGTGATTCTGAACATGTGGAATGTGCCTTTACAACTTAAACTTCTTTTAAATGCAGGATAAAACTAGTTTTACCATGATTGTGATGTTTTATGGGGATACAGATTCATCGGACCCCCCACTGACTATAAAATAATAATCACTGTCATAAACAATGGCTTAACATGCTTTTGTTGTTTTCTGTTACTTGTGGTGATTAAATGGTTTATATTATTATCATGGGATCTTTGTTTACCCAGGAGTAGCATGCTTTATTATAACTAAATATATCTTTTCTTCTGTAATCTAAGCCTCTTTATTTGTGCTTTCTCTCTGCACCTACAGGAGGGTGTCTTTGACTCCCATCGCGTCGCGATCTGCAGCCGGCGGTTCGCTCTTCAGCTCTCCTTCAGAGAAGGCCAAACAAGGTCAGTGACGACAGCGACTTTTACGATTTGAAAATCACCTGCGGTGCTTTCACATCGCTTCATGATGTCATGAATGTCATGGGGACAGATGTGGACCGATGCACATGTTCCTTCCTAGTCATAGTCTGTGTATAATTTGCAGAACCTCTGCTGGAGTTGTTTGTTATGCTCGCTTATTAAAGTAAACATGCAGGTTTTCTCCACTGAAACTGAATAAGGGCACAAGTGTTTAGACATAATAGCTAGGGGTGTAACAATATGTCGTGCCACGAAATTTCGCGATACAAAAACGTCACGATACGTGTCGTGGAGGTGACAAAGTGTATCGTGATATTGGGTTATTAATATTGTGTTTACTAGTAACGCGCATCCGACCGCACGTGGCGACCGCGCCTCGACCCGCAGACCAAAATCTTACTCCGCTCAGAAGAAACTAGTACCGTTTTCCGGTCCCGTTTTGAGCTCTGAACCTTTACTTATGTAAGGCTGGTGTAGAGTTAAGCCTTACCTTATTAATTTAAACCTTTTCGCGTTGTGAGTAGGATAAACACAGGGACAACTTCTGCGAGTTCCAGTGTACTTTAATGTCCCTCAACAGTGTAGGATTTTAGAACATCAACACAGCACCTAGTGCTGTATCACTCCGCCCAATCTAAAACAGACTACTCACTACAGATAAACTGACTAGTGTCATTATAGTCCCTGATTTACAGAATATAAAGAATATATTTATAAAATAATGAACCCTGAATTACCAAAATAACCTTAACAAAAATAAATCTCCTCTTACACTTATAAGGTGAGCATGAATCAATCTGTTTTATGATGTAAAATTGTATGTATTTATTTACTTTTATTTATTTATTTAATTTTAGTTGTTAAATTTCTGGAAAAGAAAAAAAGTCAGATCATACATGAGAGAAACTATTCAGTTTGTGGCTAAATATTTTTACTCGTATGAAACTGAAGATGCATAATGCAAACCTGACATTACTTTTAGTTCAGTTTGTGGAAAATGGTTGGCCTGGCTTTCTCTTTAAAACTTAAACAGTTATAAAGCATTACAAACTGTAACAATAGGGCAAATGCACAGTATTGTTTTGTATTTTGTGTCTTTCAAATAAAAGACTATTTTTTTCCAGTCATATGTTCCTCATGCAAGGTTGTTAAAAAAATACTGCTATAATATCGTATCGTTATCGTGACCTCAATATCGTGTATCGTATCGTGAGATTAGTGTATCGTTACACCCCTAATAATAGCTTGACCTTTTGCAGCCGGCGTGTTTCGTTATTTGTTGGATAACGGATGAACGTTAAACGAGGGCTTGGCGCCTCGTTCGCGTCTTCCAGTCTGTGCCACTGACGCCTCCTGTTGTTTCCCCAGCGCGCTCCTCTCCGCCCAGCGACCCGGTCTGCCAGCCTCCAGAGTCCAAACGACCCAAAACCAGCGACACCCCGGAGAAGCCCGGCGAGAGCCGGGACCAGCCGTGAAGGAGGCAGGAGACGCGTGGAACATGTTCTGGTGTTGAATTTGACTCTAGTTGCTGCTGCATAGCTCGCATGTAGTCAGTTAGGTATAAATTTAATCCCTTCACTTTTGGGTTTGAGTCCTGTGTATCATACAATAAACTGATAATTATCTCTGTATTATATTGTATTATGGTGACGTTTAAAGTCTTCAGTGTTGTTAAAAAGAAACAAGATGATGAATCCGGCAAAAAATCCGGAGGCAAAAGAAGCACTTCAGGACTTTGTGAGGTGGTTTTTTTTTTTTTTTTGAACATTTAAGTCTGTAGCTAAATGTTTAATGAATGAACCTCAAATGTGTTAAATATCTGACTCACTGCCATCAAATAAAAGGATGTTTCTTTTTTAGCAGTTTGACATGTGGGTTTAATTATTTTAGCTCAAAGATTTGGCTTCTACTAAACATACACCTGCCATAATTTAATTTAATTTAATTTAATTAAACTGTCCATCTGAGCTTTTACTAAACTGATTTTCTTTTTTCTCCTTTAATTGTATCGTGCATAAAAACCTTTTAAATTCAGGTAGATTCCACCCCCAACAGAAAAAAAAACTTTACGAAGAAACATTTCCTAATGTCGTCTCTCTGTTAATGTCTCACTTTGGATGGTTAAACAACCTGAACATCCAACTACGGGAGTAAAGTTCAAAAGGCCGCCGGTTGTGGAGACACTCAACCAAACCTGGACCTGAAATGTCCGTATCGATGCCTCCAATCCAACCTGGTTGTTTGTCCAGAGAAAATCTGTAGCGAGCCTTAGGGACCACTCAGAAGACGAGCTGTTGATTAAAAGGCCTCAGAACTCATTTTGGGTTTCGCCATAATGGAATCTGTCTGCAGATTAAGCAACAAAAAGAAATTCACTGAAAGCACTTTTCAACATCTACTGTTATTTTTGTTGTTTGAGTTAGTAGTCGTGCCAAAATCTAAAGTGGTACTTAATGTATTGAGGGGGTCAAAATATCGGTTCCCTTTGAAGGAATCTGTTTCTAGAAGTGGTACAAAAATAAATCCATGTTTTAAAAAGTTTCATGATGGGATGTACAGATAACTGCTACTGGAGAGCGAAAAGTAGAGCCGAGCAGTAACATACAGACGGAGATCAGAGCTTTGGTTCATGGGTACCTGAGCAGAGCTCAGAGTAGAGCTGCTCCTCCACATCGAGAGGAGCCAGACGAGGAGGCTCGGGCATCTGGTGGGAAGGTCTTCCAGCATTTCCCGCTGGGAGGAAACGCTGAGACCCAGAAAACGCTGGATTCTTAGGATCCCCCCAGATGAGCTGGACGAAGTGGCAAGAGCAAAGACGAGTCTGGGCTTCCCTGCTTAGGCTGCTTCCCCCACCACAGCCCCCCCGGTGACCCGACCTCGGATAACCGGAAGAAGATGGATGGATGGATAATTATAATAAACCTTTTTTATATAGCACCTTTCTTAACAAAGTTCCAAAGTGCTTCCCAAGAACCTCTGTTACAGAAAAGAGCGTTAAGGATAATTAACAGATCTGACTATTATAAACCATCAAATAATCTCTTTATTAAATATAATACTTTAAATTTCCATGATATAGCAGAGCAGAAAACTGTTTTAATTGCCTTTAAAGCCCAGCAGAAACTGCTTCCAAACTACATTCAGGACCTGTTCCAGATAAAAGAAACCCGCTATGACCTGAGGGGGAAACTCATGTTTGAGATGACGACAGCAAGAACCAATATTAAAAAGAGATGTACATCAGTTAAGGCTAGAGAAATTTGGAATAGTTGTTGTAATAACCTAAAAATGTGTAGTTCTATCTTCAAGTTTAAGGAAATGTTTAAAGAAAATACTGTAAATAAATATAAAACACTATGAATATAGAGTAATAATAATAATTAAAATTTATATAGCGCTTTTCACCTGAAGCGACAGATCTCAGAGCGCTTTACAAAGAAGACTAAAAACAAGACTAAGAAACTAAGACAAAACCTAGCTACTAAGTAAGATAAAACGTGGGCAGCAAAAAGATAACAAATTTAAAAAATATGTGAACAAAAGGGGTCAAGGGAAGAGTTCAGGGGAAAGCCTGCTTGTAAAAAAAGTGTTTTAAGGCCCGTTTTAAAGGACTCCACAGAAGGTGCATTCCTGAGGTCGTCAGGTAGGGAGTTCCATAGGCAGAGAAGGAACGGTGTCCCATCGTCACGAGCCGTGGAGAGGGGACATGAAGGAGAGTGGCGTGGCTGGAGCGAAGGGTGCGTGCCGGTTTATGAATAGTGATTAGATCACTTAGGTAGCTGGGGCTTTTTTGATGGATGGCCTTGAAGGTCAGGAGGACCTTGAACTGGATCCTGTAGTGGACCGGGAGCCAGTGGAGTTCGGCCAGAACAGGGGTTATGTGTGCTGACTTTTTGGTACCGGTGAGCAATCTTGCAGCGCTGTTCTGAACCAGTTGGAGGCAGTGGATGGATTTTGCAGGTAGACCGGAGAGAAGTGCATTGCCATAGTCAATCCGTGAAAAGATGAAGGCGTTTACCAGTTTTTTTAAGTCACCTTTGGAGAGGGATGGCTTCAGTCGGGCTATATTTTTAAGGTGGAAGTAGGATATCTTGCAGATGTGTTTTATGTGAGGTTGGAATGATAGGGATGAGTCAAGCTTAACTCCAAGGTTGGTAAGAACAGGGGAGAAGGAGATGGGCTGACCGTCGAGGGAGAGTGCAGCATTGCTAGCATTGGCGAGTTGGTGGGAGGTACCGATCATGATGGCCTCCGTCTTGCTGCTGTTGAGTTGGAGGAAGTTGTTATTCATCCAGGAGCGGATGTCCTCCAGGCAGGTGTTGAGGGAGGAGACTGTTTTAGAGGGATTTGGATGGGTTTTTATATAGACCTGAGTGTCATCAGCGTAACAGTGGAAGTTGATTTTGTGTTGTCTGATGATGTAGCCAAGTGGGAGCAGATATATCAAAAACAGGATGGGGCCCAACACTGACCCCAATAGTATACTCCCAGAGTATACTATTGGGAACATTCTAGAATGTGAAACGTTAATTTTGTGTTTTGTCTTACTTATTTTTGTCTTTTTTTGTATAGTTTGTTTCAACGGAGTAATGCTGATGTCTTACATTTAAGCTGATCATAAGAAAAAAGGGTAGGCACTATAAGCTACGGCTTTCCGGCAAAGGAAATGTTTTTTTTAATTATTACCTTTTCATCTTACCGGTATTTTGTAAAAAGTGTGTACAAGCCGAAATAAAGATAAAGATTCAGATTCAACAATAAAATACATCAAGATAAAAATACAGTGCATAGTGGATAAGAATATAAGACAGCAATAACCAAGTCTAAAATTAATAATATTCACACCACAATAAAAGCTTTTCTAAAAAGGAATGTTTTTATTAAAGATTTAAAAGCAGTGGGGGATTTAGCTGACCTGATCTCAGCAAGTAAAGAGTTCCAAAGTTTGGGGGCCCGGACTGCAAAAGCTCCATCACCTTTGGTCACAAGTCGGGCCCTGGGAATGATCAGAACTACTTGCTGATCTGAGGGAGTGCCCTGGTAGGTAGAGGGTTAAAAGTTCTTTAAAATAACTAGGGGCATGGTTATTTAGGGCCTTAAAAGTCAGCAATAAAATTTTAAAATCAATGTGATATTGAACAGGAAGCCAGTGAAGATACGACAGAATTGGAGTGATATGTTCAAATTTTTCTTGAGCCAACGATCAGACAAGCAGCGGCGTTTTGTACCAACTGAACAGAAGTTGTCTCTAGGATCTTTCCAGCCACCCAGAACATGACCCCCGAGCAATTATTACAAAAACATAACATAAACACTAGCAGGTAAATACAGTAAGGTCCATAAATATTTGGACACTGACACAATTTTCAGTATTCCAGCTCTGTACAACACCACAATGGATTTGAAATGAAACAATCAAGATGTGCTTCAAGTGCAGACTTTCAGCTTTAATTTGAAGGTATTTACATCCAAATCAGGTGAACGGTGTAGGATTTACAACACATTTTATATGTACCTTCCACTTTTTAAGGGACCAAAAGTAATTGGACAACTAACATAATCATAAATCAAATTGTCAATTTTTAATATTTTGTTGCAAATCCTTTGCAGTCGATGACAGCCTGAAGTCTGGAACCCATGGACATCACCAGACGCTGGGTTTCGTCCCTGGTGATGCTCTGCCAGGCCTCTGCTGCAGTTGTCTTCACTTCCTGCTTGTTCTTTGGGCATTTTCCCTTCAGTTTTGCCTTCAGCAAGTGAAATGCATGCTCAATCGGATTCAGGTCAGGTGATTGACTTGGCCATTGCAGAACATTTCACTTCTTTGCCTCTTTGGTTGCTTTCGCAGTATGCTTCGGGTCATTGTCCATCTGCATTGTGAAGCGCCGACCAATGAATTTTGAAGCATTTGGCTGAATATGAGCAGATAATATTGCCCGAAACACTTCAGAATTCATTCTGCTGCTTTTGTCAGCTGCCACATCATCAATAAATATAAGAGAAGACTTCACCAGAGGAAATACAGAGGAAATACAGATGGGTTACACAAGGTGTAAACCATTGGTGAGCCTCAAAAACAGGAAGGCCAGATTAAAGTGAACAGTTCCTTCCCTTCTCCATACTCTTCTCTTTCCATCATTGTGGTACAAGTTGATCTTTGTCTCATCTGTCCATAAGATGTTGTTCCAGAACTGCATTGGCTCTTTTAGACGTTTCTTAGCTAACTTTAATCTGGCCTTCCTGTTTTTGAGGCTCACCAATGGTTTACACCTTGTGTAACCCATCTGTATTTCCTCTGTATTTCCTCTGGTGAAGTCTTCTCTTATATTTATTGATGATGTGGCAGCTGACAAAAGCAGCAGAATGAATTCTGAAGTGTTTCGGGCAATATTATCTGCTCATATTCAGCCAAATGCTTCAAAATTCATTGGTCGGCGCTTCACAATGCAGATGGACAATGACCCGAAGCATACTGCGAAAGCAACCAAAGAGGCAAAGAAGTGAAATGTTCTGCAATGGCCAAGTCAATCACCTGACCTGAATCCGATTGAGCATGCATTTCACTTGCTGAAGGCAAAACTGAAGGGAAAATGCCCAAAGAACAAGCAGGAAGTGAAGACAACTGCAGCAGAGGCCTGGCAGAGCATCACCAGGGACGAAACCCAGCGTCTGGTGATGTCCATGGGTTCCAGACTTCAGGCTGTCATCGACTGCAAAGGATTTGCAACAAAATATTAAAAATTGACAATTTGATTTATGATTATGTTAGTTGTCCAATTACTTTTGGTCCCTTAAAAAGTGGAAGGTACATATAAAATGTGTTGTAAATCCTACACCGTTCACCTGATTTGGATGTAAATACCTTCAAATTAAAGCTGAAAGTCTGCACTTGAAGCACATCTTGATTGTTTCATTTCAAATCCATTGTGGTGTTGTACAGAGCTGGAATACTGAAAATTGTGTCAGTGTCCAAATATTTATGGACCTAACTGTATGAGACCTGGGGCCTGTACTACGAAGCAAGTTCAACATACCCAGGATATCTTTTCCTTATCCAGATTCACTAACCCGGACAATTGCAATCACGCTAAGCGGTCACACGACGGTGGTTATCAACTCGGTATATCAACCCAGGTTTCTCCAATCTGGATATGAGCGCGTGCACATAAAAGGGGCGGTGTTTTCAGCGCATGACCAATCGCAAGCATGGAGAAGTCCGCTGTCAGAGCCGCTTATTTCAGTAGCGAAGAGCAAACAATAATTTTACGGAAATATGATGAATATAGGCATATAATACAGGCAAAAAGCAACACAGTTGCAGCTGCAAAATGCAGGAAAGACAGCTGGCAAAAGATCGCTGACTGTATAAATGCGTAAGTTCATAGGGATATAAACATCACTGCCCCATCATTAGGGCATAAGTAGATCTGACTATAATTACAGTTGTCTATTCTGTTAAATGCATGTGTTGCTTAGATGTATTCGTATGGCGTGTATGACAATTGTAGCCTCATTCCTTCAGCTGCAACCCCGGCGGAGTGAAACGCACATGGGAGAAAATAAAAAATAAATATAAAAACATAATTCAAAGCGGTAAGTAGGCTCACTTTCATATCTTAGAAGTACAACAAGTACAAGGCTTTAGTGTTTCTATCACTCTCTGTTTTAGGATGATATCAGTATACAAAAGCACAATGAAATAGCATTGACATTACTTGCAGCAAACAGAAAAAAAAATGACAAGAAGAAGACAGGAGGGTCCCTGAATACGCGTTCTCTTCGGAGGGATCCTCTCACGATCCGCGCACCGAGCTCCACTGGATTCTCTTCGAAAGGGCATGCCATTTTCCAAGAGAGCTGATTGGTCAGTGGGCGGTGCTTTTATACCCGGCGATCTGTATCTCGAATATAACCTGCTCCGGAGCAGGTTAGCTGTTCAGCATAAGTTACCATGGCGATGTACCCCGGTAAGAAGTGAACCACCGTCGTAGTCCTGAAAACCCAGGGTTAAACCTGAAGTTACCTCGCTAACCCCAAATCCCGCTTCGTAGTACAGGCCCCTGGCTGAATTTTCTAAATGTAATGCTTCCTTTACCATGTCCATCAGCACAAGAATTAATAGATCATATTCATGAAAGAAAGGGGAAAATTACGTCCCATGATCCTTTGCAGCTGTATTGTTTAAGTTAAGTTTGATTATTTTCATATAGTCAAACTAACAGGGATTCGTGTGCATAAATATGAGGATGAGCGGCTGGAGAAATTATATTTTAAAAGTCTTTGGTCCTTGTCTTTTTTTCATTAGTTCCTGCACATTTTAGGGCGTCTTTCCTTGACCTTGTGATGTTCTCCGTGGAGGTCAAGAGAAAGTCTCTATAGGAAGAGACGGGAGGAGTTTTTGACTCTTCAACGGTACCGCAGGGCTTTCAGATGAATATATTCCGGGGAGGTAAATTGAAGACCCAGATGTCAGTTTGTTTAGGGGAGACATGTTTGGTAATGTTCTGTAATGTTACTTACTTTCATAATAAATCTCTCCATCTAAAGGTAGACTGACTTGGAGTTTGACAGTTAGTACCTACCAACACCCTGCTGTTTGTTGATGGGTAATACTGTTGACTAATTTTTCCTTAGTAATCTGTACAATCACTAATATTGTTACTCAAAACCACTGATGTAGAGTTGGCCCGGTTGGTCCTCTGCTTCCTGACTTGACATCTTTGCGATCAGAATACCATTATAGACGATCATCGTCATCAATCCAGCAGATGAAAGTTTTGACACAGATGATTACTATCCACTGTTAGCGATTAAGTGACTGTATATATATATGTGACTTTCTGTTTATACATTTTATTTTATTGTTTATACATTTTATTTTATCTCTTATATATTTGTTTTTATATTTGTATTGTGGTGCACCAATCACCACAGCAAATTCCTTGTGTGTGTTAACAAACTTGGCAATAAACCCTTTTCTGATTCTGATTCTGATAAACAGTTCATTTACAAGGAAAATGTGCACATTTATGTCTAGAGTCATTACAAAATACAACAATATAGAAACACAAAACAGCTGTACATTAGTTTGTTGTTGGAAATATTATCAATTATGGTTTGGGGTACACTTGTAGTCAAGACGCCTAAACCGAGACCAAGACACTACCAAGACCAGAGAGTATCAAGACCAAGACCAGGACTAGTTCAGCTCAAGACCGAGACCCAAAAACAAACCAAGTTATTTCATCTTCCTGCGTGAGTTGTAGAACATCAGCAGCATCCTGGTTCAGCTAGTTTCCATATGAGCTTGTATTCAACTGCAGCACAATAACACAGAGAAGTGGATGATGATGTTGAACTCACTATAAATGTTTTCATCCACCAGCTGAGATCAGATATGTGTGGCGACTGCACTACCGCTATTTCTACACTATTGGAGGATTGACTCCAGCGCTTTTAAGGATTGACACGACTACTAACTAGTCCCAAAGTCCTCTAGCAGAATAACCAGCTCCAACACCCCCCTCCACCTCAGAAAAGGAATGAATAGTAAATGTTACTGATTTAAATTGTACTTAATTTGTAGATGAAATGTGAATTTTAAATATTAAAGATACAATTATCAACTTGAAATTGCATTATTTACCATTATAGTAGCGGAATTACACCGTATATCAGCATCACTGAAATGGTCCTGATGCTTAATCAATCACAACGAAATGCAAATATTAATCATATATTTATTCAAACAAGGCCCTTATAAACACAATACTGTAATTTAATACAGACACACATGCAGATGCACCAAAACATTCAATCAAATGCAAAATACAAATAGTTTACAAAACTGTACATCAACAAGAGGAAGAACTGGTGATCACAATATTCGGTCACCTTGGTGTGTGCAATGGCATCTCAATTATTAAAGACCAAGACCGCAGAAAAGTGTTCTCGAGACCGGTCTTGAGAACTACAAGTCTAGTTTGGGGTTTGCTTTTCTATTTCATGGACTAGGTAGCCTGAAGTTGTTGATTAAACTAAATTATTACAGGTCACATTACAGATTGCTTGAAGGATACGCTGCCTTGACCTTTCGAGGTAGCGATAAACCTCACAGCGCTTTTAAATCCACCAAAGAATGACTCAAAAACGGTTGTGGGATGGCCGAGTCAGCAGCTCAGTTTGAATCTCTGTCAGAGATCGGGAGGGGTTTGAAACGGGCAACTGACTGAGTCACGCACTGAGTCACATAAGGTCTGCGGCACTTGGACATTACGAAAATCACCTAAAAGAGCTTATTTTCACCCGTGCAGACTTAAACTAACTTCTGGGGAAAAGGGATATCAATACTACAGATGTTTTTCTTTATTGGATGACTGAAACAGGTCATTTATATGCATTTGTGTCACAGTTACCTTTAGGCAATGATTTCAGGCCCTAATTTTAGGACCGTCTGCCTCTTTTAACCCTATCTCTATCTCTTGCATCATCCTCTGTCAGACCAACTGCCTCTACATCCTCTCCTAAATCCCCTCTGTGGTCCTCTTTTGTCTCTCGCCTGGCAGCCTGACAATGTCCTTTGTCCAGCACATCCACTAACCTTCCTCTCCACGTGCTCAGATCATGTCAGCGTTGCCGCTTTTACTTCGTCTCCGAACTGATCGTCTGATATTCTCACCTCTAATCTCATCCACCCTGATTATTCCCAAAGTTTAGCACCTTCCAGTTCTGCTTCACGCCTTTTTCCATCTCCACTGACTCCAAACCGTGAACCCCTTTTACTGGTGTCAACGCCACCTGCTAAAGCTGCTATTTATGACCCATGACACCCACCATCCAACCTGTGCTCTCTTCATACCTCTTGTTAACTCACATTCACCACGTTGCCCTTCTGCTGACTGCCATTCTCTTCTCTCCAGTTCTTTCTTCCACCTGCTCCATTATCTCACCACACAATGTCATCCGTGTACATCACAGTCCACGGTGGCTCCTGCCTGAATACATCTGTCAACCTGTCCATCACCGGGGGGCTCAGAGCTGATCCCTGATGTAACCCCGCCACACACCTTGAACCCATCTGTCTCTCTGACTCGCTGTCCTCATCCATGTCACGCACCACCTTTTCATTCTTCTTTGCCACTCCTGATAACAAGCAGGATGGTTCTCTCTCCTCTTTGGCTTGAGGATGAAGAAACACAATTTCCAAGACAGATTTTAAATTTTGATTGGTCAGACCACAGGACGAGTTTTCCACTTTGCCTCCGTGAATTTTAAATGGCCCTGAAGGTGGCAACATCATGTCATTGTTCAAATGTTCATGTTTTATTTTTCTGCTCTGTAGCACTTTGAGATTACTAAATATAAAGTGTGTTTAAATAAAATGTATTATTATTATTAATTATTATTATTATTATCATCTCTGGATCACCGTGAGATACAGCTTATACTTTGCATGATGGAGCTTTATCCTTCATTTGTGGATGATGTGGTGAATTTTGGGTTAATTTACAAGCACCGACATGAGTCCATGCAATTATTTCCAATCTCACCAATCTGTGTAGAAATAAAACATAGTTTTCAGGCACTATTATTCTTTTTGTTTCTCTTTTTCTATTTAAGAAAATCTGCATCGGCCCTGAGAAGGTGGCAACATCATGTCATTTTTCAAATGTTCATGTTTTATTTTTCTGCTCTGTAGCACTTTGAGATTACTAAATATAAAGTGTGTTATAAATAAAATCTATTATTATTATTATTATTATTATTATTATTATTATTATTATTATCATCTCTGGATCACCGTGAGATACAGCTTATCCTTTGCATGATGGAGCTTTATCCTGCATTTGTGGATGATGTGGTGAATTTTGTGTTAATTTACAAGCACCACATGAGTCTGCATGCAATTATTTTCCAATCTCACCAATCTGTGTAGAAATAAAACGTTTTCAGGCACTATTATTCTTTTTGTTCTCTTTTTCTATTGAAGAAAATCTGCATGATTTTAAAGAACTTTTCTCTTGATGAGATTAATATTGCTGATGTAATCAACTGATTTGAAATGTAACAATGACAAATAACAAATAGTGTGATTTTTTTTATATTTTAAGATTAGATCAGATTGGATTAGATTGATTGTCCTTTATTCCTCCCTCAATGGGGAAATTGGCTGTGCAGCAGCAGTACACACAACACACACATGCAGCAAAAGGGTAAAAGAAAAGTAAGAAATATATAATTACAAAATATAAACAGTATATAGGCTACATTGGAATCTGTATGATATGATAATTTATTATTAAAATTAATTCGATAGTTTTGAAATGCTCAGCTGTGAAAATTGTGTCAGGATATTTTTAAAATTAATACCGTATTGAATTTTTGTAACTTACATAACGTTTTTTTATTTATGTCTTTTTATTTGTATGGTGGGTATTTGTTCTAGCTAAATAACGTTGCATGTATTCTAAAACGCAAATCTTCGACAATCTTGATATAAATAGATGAACATTGTGTAACATTTTAGTGGATTTTACTGTAACTAAAGTCAGTAGTTGAGTACTGGCATCGTGACCGAACAACCTACCTTGCTGGCGAGTGACGAGGGCGCCGACGTGAGTGACGGCTGTCTCGGCCAATCACGAAGGCGCATATTCAAGGCTCGGTGACGCGTCTTTGTGCGAAGGCGGGGAGCAACAAACAGAAGGTTACGAGTTTAAACAATTGGATTATTTTGCATTTCAACCGGCTTTTCGACGGAGTTATCGGGCCGAACTATGTCTGGGACCTAACCGGAGCTTGTTGGGGCGCTTTGGGGCGGTTAAGGGGGACGTTTGGGAGGCGTTTTGGGGCTTTTTTTTTTTTTTTTTTAGGGCATTTTGCTGCTTAGCTGTAGCTGCGTCATCATGTCGCCAACGACTCCGAAAAGAAATCACAAGTTAACACCAGAGATGCTGCTACAGCCCCCAAAACCCTCACCTGACCTCTGATTTACCTGGCAGACAGGCTGGGGCGGTGCAGGTCTGGTTTATGTGCCATTTATAGTCACTTTACGCAATACTGTCGGCTTATTTTACCATTATTATTGTTATTATTATCATAATAATCACCATAAACATTACTTGGGTGGAGGGGAAAGCATTTATGTTGATGTTACTTTTAAATCAGGGCGTGGGAAATGCTTTGAAAGTGTGTTTTGAAGGCAGGAAGTGTAACTACTGATTGTCACGACTGTTTTGATGGGAATGAAAAAGATGCTCACCTGGACAGGTAGGAATCAAAGCAATCCCGAAAAGCTGATTCCCACAGCCCAGTGAGAGATCTGATGGTTAATTATCACTAAATGGCTTTAATTTGTTAAGATTTCGGTTAAAGGAGGGCGTCAGGGTGTTTTTTTTTTCTTTTTTGTGATCTGCTGTCACCACATCCACGTGGACTTGTGAAGTTTGACTGAAGGTGGAAAGAGAGAGAGAGAGAGTTGTTGCTCAAAAAAATACAAAAAATGACTAGTGACTACACCCATACCGGGGGGTTTCGTCCGTCCAAACCCCGGGCGGGTGGAGGCATGCAGCCCGCCGGGAGGGGAGCCCACGCTCGGCGGTCCCCCAACTTCGAGCTGATCGACGGGCTGCTGTACCGCAAGAAGCTGGAGAGAGGGTTCATGAACTACCGGGAGGTTCTGAGCGAGGACTGGCGACATGAGGCCGTCTCCACCTTCCACCAGAGGAGACCCGGGCAGCGACACCTCTCCCTGGAGGAGACCTACAAATGTGTGGCTGAAAACTACTGGTGGGAGGGTATGTATCAGTACATCAATCAATCAAATTTTATTTGTATAGCACCTTTCATCCAGGCAGAGGTGTCAAAAGTATTCACATTCATTACTCAGGTAGAAGTATAGATACTAGAGTTTAAAAATACTCTTGTAGAAGTTGAAGTATCAACTCAAGTTTTTTACTCAAGTAAAAGTATAAAAGTACTGGTTTCAAAATTACTTAAAGTATAAAAGTAAAAGTAATGTAAGAGGGAAAAAAGCCATTAAGGACAAAAGCCATTGAAAATGAATGCATCTTAGTATAATGTAAATATATTAAAGAACCATATATGTGTACTATTGAGCATTAACGTGTGTTTCAGAGAGCAGGAGATATGATGACTAGTTGCCTATAAGTATTGTAATGGTGCAAAAAGTCAAACTTCAGAGGCATGTTATCATTTATCCTAACCTTTATTGGAATGTACATCCAAGTTTAGTTGCAGGAATCTGAGGGAACGGATGTAAGAACAAAACTGGACAAGAACATCTGAAACAACCACAACCAAATTCACTCTATCCGGATGGAGCAATTTAACTGGATAGTTTTTTTTAAAGGCCGAAATGAAATAGAGTAATGAGGCTGTTTTTAAAATGTAAGGAGTAAAAAGTACAGATAATTGCTTGAAAATGTAAGGAGTAAAAGTAAAAAGTCGTCTGAAAAATAATTACTCCAGTGAAGTATAGATAACCAAAATTTCTACCTAAGTAAGGTAACGAAGTATTTGTACTTCGTTACTTGACACCTCTGCATCCAGGTACATGAAATACAAAGTGCTTAACATTTTGACTGAAAAATAACCCTAATAAAAACTGGGAGACCAACGCACACTGACATACATGAATACAGGACTGTCTCAGAAAATTAGAATATTGTGATTTTCTGTAATGCAATTACAAAAACAAAAATGTCACACATACTGGATTCATTACAAATCAACTGAAATATTGCAAGCCTTTTATTATTTTAATATTGCTGATCATGGCTTACAGTTTAAGAATATTCAAATATGCTATCTCAAAAAATTAGAATATTCTGGGAATCTTAAACTGTAAGCCATAATCAGCAATATTAAAATAATAAAAGGCTTGCAATATTTCAGTTGATTTGTAATGAATCCAGAATGTATGACATTTTTGTTTTTTTAATTGCATTACAGGAAAATAAAGAACTTTATCACAATATTCTAATTTTCTGAGACAGTCCTATTAGTTAATTAAAATGAAATAATGATAAAAGTTCAAGAATTAAGGCTAAAAAATAATTTGTCCACAACAATAAAATATAATAATAATAATAAAAACATTACAAGAAATAGATAAATAAATAAAACAAATACCTCCAAAAAATGTTAAACAGAATAAAACTATAAAATTTGATGATACATAAAAGTCAGAGTTTTTAGTCTACGTTTAAAAATGTCCACATTTCCAGCTCCTCTCAGGTCCTCCGTCAGGTGGTTCCACAGTTTTGGAGCATCGTGGCTAAAAGCAGCATCACCAAATGTTTTAATTCTACTCAGTGGAACAGCTAGAAAGAGCCAGAGGATCTGAGGGGCCTTCCTGGTTCATAGAATAAAAACATCTCTGAAATATACTCTGGTGCAAGCCCATGTAGCACTTTATAAACTAATAAAAGAACTTTAAAATCAACATGAAAACTAACAGGTAGCCAGTGTAAGGATTTTAAAATGGGCCTAATGTGTGCTCTCCTTCTGATCTGAGCCAGAACTCGCAATGTAGTCTGACATCACAGGGTGGCATTTCAGGGATGCCAAGCCTCTCTGATTTCATCTTCTAATTCCTGTCAGGATGTCTTATCTTAGTCTGACTTGAGTGTTTTATCAATGTCTTGTTGTCAGAGAAAGATAAGAAATGGGTCTGAACAGTCAGAATCAAATGACAAATCTTAGCTGGGTGTTTGACCACTACAGGACTCGGGGCCCCTAGTCTAAAAGAGTGAAGGGCCGGATGGCCTCATCCCAGAAATATACTTTATACATCATTGAAATAGACACAGAATAACCACAACAACGTGCAGAAAAGACACAAATGAAGAGCTGCAGGTTTACCACAAAGAGAAACAAGGTTACCAACGAGAAAAACAAGATACAAAGAAGAAAAGGCAGAAACCAAGCAGAATCTCAGGGACACATCTGTTTGTGTTCGGTTGTTCACCAATTTGTCCATGTCCTCACATTTTCTTCGTTTGTGAGGCAACAAATTCAAAACTTAGGCTTTTATCTGGATCAAAAGTCTGCACCGTAATTGTTATTATTATTTTGATTTTTGGAAGAAGTATTAAATATCCCCATTTGTCTTCTTTTTTCTTATGTTCTAATGTTTGCACAACTGTTTACTCAACAGGAATGTACTTCCAGATCAGAGACTTTGTACTCAGCTGTTCATGGTGTCAAAAACGACGCAGTAAGAAATCGGAGGTAAGAAGAGATCAATCCAGAAACAGAAGCAACAGTTAATGCTGTCTTCAGCCCTTTATCTTCCTGTCAAACTATAAACTGAACTGTTTTCACCATTGCCTGGTTTTTCTACATCTCACACATTTTAATTTAATTTCTCCCACACTCCTCTGACAAGAGCTTTTCTCACGCTACGTTCCTGTAACCATCCCTTGTCTGTTTTTGTGTCTCGCCGTCTTGGCCTGTCAGGAGCTGAAGGGCCAAGGATGTGTCACGAAGACGATAATGACACACGGCGCCGACGTACTGAGCAAGCTGAGGAGTCAGCGGGAGGCGGGGCTGTTCTGTGACACCACCCTGCGGACGAGCGGGCGATCCTTCTCGGCCCACAGAGCCGTTCTGGCAGCCGTCAGCGATCACTTCCACGAGATCTTTACAGAAATGGACTCGAGCAAGAGGGCAGACATAGATCTCACTGGTAGGAAACCCGAGGGCCAAACTGACCTAGAAAACATCGCCGCTGTAGCCGTCAATGCTGAAGTCACCAATTATTTACGTATTGAAATGATGTCAGACATCCGTCAGCTGTTAAACACATGATCCAAATGACTTATTTTCTAGCAAAAACCCAACAATTATCTTCATCATCAAGCTCCAGATCATTACTATTAGTACATCCATGTGTCCATGGTAACATTTATTTATCTAGTCCATCCATTAACAGTATAAATATAAAGAATACATGCACTTTTAAGACATGGAATCAGAGTAAATGCAATAAGCTCTGAGCATGCTCATTCCGCGTTAATTGTGATCATGGTTAATGAGGAGAAAACGTCAGTGGAGCGATGATGCTCTGATTGCTATGATTCACCATGGCAATGTGTACATAAAGAACCGAGCATCCATTTTAATTCAGCATGGGTATATAAATATCAGTTCCTGCCAATGTGGGTGATCATGTTTAATTAAAAACCAGCAGAGGAGGAAGGAATGAGTATGTTAATGTAGTTAAATTACATTTTATACTCCTTGAATTATTGAAGCAACTTAACATTTCCTTTTAAATGGATGATGAGTCTTGAATTGTGCCATTTTGATATGATTATTCCGCTTAAATGGCGCAATACTAACTAGGGATTATTGCAGTTAGAGATCAAGTTATGGATCATAAACATCATCTACTTGATCTAACTGTAAAGTAAGACATTGAAACAATGATTTAGTTTATTTACAGTGGAAAAGAGGTTGTGGTTCAAAGGTAGTAATGTTTTTTTTTGTTTTGTTTTTTTAATGAACTGATAAATCATTCTTATTTGTAACCTACATGCACATACTTACTACAGTGTTATAGTCTCAGATATTTCAGCAGCAGTGTTGTCATCCTGACAATATTTAGTAAAATCCTAATTATTGTCCTCTCAAATAATAAGTCAGTTAGTCTGGTTCCTCTCAATTTTACTTTGATTTCCGGCGGGGGGCATCAGCGGAAGCAGAAAAAAACTGCATCTGAACAGCATTGGATAAACATGCATCCTAACAGAGAGACAAAGCATGTGGTTTAGGCAGGAAAACAACAAGACAAGTATTAACAAAAGACCAGCAAAATAGCTGTGGGTGGAGTAGGAACGCTGGGGAATGACTGTTGTTGCTTTTACAATTAAGAGAACAAAAAAACTTGTTAATCCAAGATGTTATTAGCGATTCTGCAGCCATCCTGGTTGTTTTGCTTTTTGACTCTCTAGTACGCTGATAACATAGATCATAAAGGTTTTTAGTGTTAGGTACTTACTACCGACTGCGTTACAGTAATATTGCCAGGATTTCAGTCTTTGTGCCCGTGTAAACTTTGGTAAATGAATTCATTCTGATGTGCACAGTATGAACGTGGAAACGGGGGGTATTTGAGGCTCAGCAGCAGGGTGCAGTCAGGGGGACTGTTTGCTGAAGAAACCTACCAGTGAGTGGGTCAGATTCACTCAGTTACCATAGTAACGAGTGCAGCACGATGCTGGGAAAACTCATCTAGGAGATCTTTTTCTTACGACATGTATATATTATTATTATTATTACAAAAAACATATAGAAATACATAAAAAGCGGATAAGCTTGAGTTAATCTGCTTTGCTCCAGTGCAGAATGTCTGGCTTTGTCTACACATATTACATAAAGGGATGCAGCACAAAGTACTTTACAGACTGAAGATGTAATAATGGTAAATAATGATCAAGACATCAATTTTAAAGGCCTTCCTGTGGGTTTTAGCTCTTACTTTAAATGTGAAGTTCTTGCATGAGCTTGAAGTGCATTTGGAAAAAGACCAGAGGGTTCATAAAGTATTCATAATAGGAATCGTCTGTATATGAACTGGCGAATGAAAAAAAAAACGCCTAAAAAATGCTTTCTAAAACCTGGATATGGTTAAAACGGTGTCCTATAAGTGGAAACAAGTTACTATAGAGGCATGACTGAGGCCATTATGTTATAAACCAATAGAATAGCCTTAAAATCTGTTTTGAAATAGAAATGTAGCCCTTTGTCGAGACTTTAAAATCAGTGTAACGTGAGCTCTCGTTCTCTTCTTGGTCAATATTCATCCTGCTGAGTTTTCAAATAGTTTTAGCTGAGATCTGCTCTTCTTTGGGAGACCAGAAAGCAGAACGTTACAGCGATCAAGAGAGTCTCTGGCTCAGGGGAGAAAACTTTTGCTGTCTGACTAAATTTCTCATCTGTAGTTCCTCTAAATGTTGCACGAACACCGTTTCAATTTGGAATTAATCTGTGAACAATGTAGCCAAACCGGTCCTATTATTGTTACCAAAATAAAATTTATAACACAAAACACTTTTTAAGATGGACACCAGACGACAGAAACAACTGGAGGTGTTTATACTTTTCTATCAGTGGCCGTTTTTTTTTGGCTTTTATAAGTTAAATCAGATTACAACATAGTAAACAAATCCAAACTTTAACAATCCGGAAACTAAGATGCAGCAATAGTTTGACTTATCAAAATGTCTAAAAACTAGGGGTTCAACGGTTCAGGTAGCACACGGTTCAGTTGGGTTTCGGTTTTTGTTGGAGTTTTTTTTCCAAAATTATCTGTTTATTTTGCTTGTCACTTTTAAGTTTATTTTAAGTCAACAGCCAACAGTTAGTACAGTACACACTATACTAAATGCAATAGTATAACATATGAAACTCTTTCAAATGTAAAACAGTTACTGAACACTTTTAAATGGTAAACTACCTTTTATTCCTTGACTACCTGTACATACTATACAGTAGTATAAAATATGTCTAAATATGATAACGTTGTTGAAATGTGTGCGGGAGGGCACAACATAACGTGGATCAAGTGTTTTCATTAGGTGACCAAAGCCCACATCTCCGACCAATGAAAAGGGCTGCTAATCTTTAGCAATGAACGCTCCCACTGCACGGGTTATTTTCTAGTGTTTATCTTAAGCGGCACTATAAGTCTGTTGGGAAGTATTCTCCATGGACAGTTTTTTCGCTGGTGTTTCCTTATCGAGTCGCTCGACTGTCCTGTGTGCAGAAAGCGTCAGGGTGTTGACGCTGGAGATGATGCTCATATTGCTCGTGTTTCCTTTTGCGTATGGGACATGTTTCAAGCAATGTTTACAGACAGTACAAGTTCTGTTAACTGTTTTGACTCCATCATCGTTGTATTCAACAGCGAAACCGAGATGATGCCACACCGGAGATTTGAATGAAACGATTCCTCGAATAATTCGAGTAAATCGATTACAAAAAATGATCAAGAAATTTTCTCTGCCTCGAAGAATCGTTTAATTTTGCAGATCAAAGCAGGTATTTTGCCCGGACTAGATTTAATGTGGCACAACTCGCTGACGGTACAGCGCGCTGACGCCACGCACGTAAAGTTAGAAGAAAGAGGTGGCGGATATGTTTGGTTTTTGTGACATGCCATGCTCAGGCAGTCTGCAATGGCCCAGACGGGAAACACATGTAGCTCAGTGCTTAACTTTTATTTTTAATCCACTCTATATTCTTCTGGTCCGTTCTTCGATATGTTCCCCCTCTAAAGCCTGAATTATGGTTCCGCGTTAAATCGACGCAGAGCCCACACCGTACGCTACGTAGGCTCTGCGTTGTTGTAACGCGGAACCATAAATCAGCCTTCACCCGGTACATACATAGGTTCTTCTAAGCATCCGTTCCAGCTACAGTTTTAACTAAAAGAAAATGTGTTCCAATACAGCAGGTGTCATAATTTTATGCCAAAACACTGCCAAAACTCAAAATCTTAAAGACTTTAACTTAAAACTTAACTAGAACTTAAAATTTGCTGGACACAAATGAAAGTTCAATTGAAACACGTGGGAAAAACACCCAACCTTTTAAGTTATGTGTGTTATTAGGTGTAATGGTATTTTTAGGTTAGAAATAAGAAAACTTCTTGGTAAGATCCTTAGTTTTTTGAGTGAAGGCAGTGAATTTGGTCAACTGGTGTAAGTTCAGGGTTTTTAAATGCACAGCCATGAACCTACTGTATTATATAATTTAGTCTTAGTGATGTCAATTAACATCTAATGTATATTTATAATTGCTCTTTAACTAAACAAAAATATGTTTTATCTGATTAATCGATGGAATTTTCAGTAGAATACTCGATTACTAAAATATTCGATAGCTGCAGCCCTCGAATGAAGCTGGTGCTTCTTCAAACTTTTGTCTCTCAACTCCCCACTTGTGCTCGCCATGACTGTTCTGTGTGAGGGGGGAGTGGGCGGAGCTACAACAGTGACTACGACTCGAGAGGAGCGCTTTTCTGCAGCAGGCTGACAGTCACACACAAACACGCGGGTTGTAAAGCATTAATGTAAAATTAATGGCAAAACCGAAAATCTGAAGGGCGAACCAAACGGTTCGGTTTTATACCGAGAACCGTTGCATCCCTACTAAAAACATATTGTGTTTTAATCTTGTATTTAAACTATTGCCTCTGTGATCCTCTGCTAATAAAGTCTTCTTTTTCCTTCCAGGCTTCAGTGAGGATGGTCTTTTGTCTCTGCTGGACTTCTCCTACTCCTCCACTCTGTGTGTTCGTCAGGAAGACTTACCTGAGGTTTGTGCCATGGCCCGTCACCTGGGCATGTGGCCTGCCGTGGAAGCCTGCTCTGCTCTCCTCAAAGAGCAGGGGCAGATCCATCCCTGCAAAGCCTTTCCCTCGCCCTGTGCCGGCGCATACCGCGAACACCATCGCCAGAAAAGGGAAGAGGATTTGGGATGCAACAATATGAATGAAAGCTTTAGTCTAACGCTGGATACATCAGATGACTCTTTACAAGAAAGTCCGAGGCGCAATCTGCGCAGGACGCCCAAATCTCAAGGCCATAACGGCCTTCCTATGAGTCCCTCGCACAGGATGAAGCTCATGGACTTCAAGTCTCCCTCCTCCAAAAAGGCCACTACACCCCATCATGCCGTACCCACATCCCAGTCAACGAGTTACTCGGCCATATCGCAGCCGAACGCCCGTCTCCTCCGCTCTTCTCCCGGTGCTGCTAAGGAGGTTCAGAGGTTGCTGCCCATGGCGGAGACGCCGCGGAAGAGCAGAAAGTCCAACTGTATCACATCTAGATTCAGGCCCAGCACTGCCTGCAGTCCTGCGAGGGTTAAACAAGAGGCAGAGGAGGTTGGAGAGGACGAGCAGGATTTTGCAAGAGCGCAGGAGAAGTACAAGCTCATGAACGTCTTAGGACTGCAGAGGACTGCTCTTCTTCCCAGACCGGAGGATCTGATTGGCTGGAGACAAAAGAAACGCCTTAGGAAGCTAAAGGTCAACAACTATTCACTCACCCAGCGGCGGAAACCCCGTCCGACGTCCCCCGTACTGTCGTACGGTGAAATAGCTTTGTCACTCCCTCTCTGTAACCCTGTTACTACCCGACTCATAAGCAAGTGTGCGAAGATTAAGCCTGGGTGCCCCATCGGCGCAGAGCTGATCACCGCTAAGAAGCAGAAAAGGGTCAAACAGCTTGTTCCTCCCACTGACCGGAGCATGCGGAGTAAAGGGGGGCTACCGGACCTGTTCCACCATGCTGCCTTTGGTGGGCGAGAGCTCAGACGCTCCGTGAGGAAGGGGGAAGACGGCCACCTCCACTCCCACCAGCCTCGGCGACACAGCAGCAGCAGCAGCAGCAGCAAGACTCACAACAAGACCAACACAGTCAGGATCAAAGCCGAACCAGCCGAATACTCCATCTCAGGTTTTAAACTTCTGTCGGACAATCACAGCGAACACGTAGCTCACACATCCTTACCGTCACAGCGGACACAAGTCTGTGTAGAAACCACGAAGACGCCGCGCTACAACAGCAGCCGACTGGCGACCAAAGCCAAAATCAGGCGCGGCTCCAGGAAGGAGACAAACGAGATGAAATGTAAGGCCAGAGAGGACGCACGGAAAGTGGGGAGCCAAGGTCCAAAAGTGAAAGATACCGAGCCCAACGGGCTCCAGGTGTCAGAGTCTCCGTCACCCATTTACCAACATCCTCTGTACAAAGCCATTAAAGAGGAGCCGGCAGAACCGGTGCCTGTTGTCGGCCCGTTTCCCGACCCGCCCTCGCCGGACCTGGGCAAGCGCCAGAGCAAGCCCCCCATCAAACTGTTGGACTCAGGGTTTCTGTTCAGCTTCTGTCGGCCAGCGGGGGGGCCCATGGCGGGGCTGAAGAAGGAGGAGGAGAGTGTGGATATCTGCCTGACGCGCTCGGTGTCGCGGGTCGGGCAAACATTCGAGGCGGAAGAGTCTCCACACAGATCGCTGCGAGCCAGAGGCACTCCGGTCAGGACTGCGGTGAAGAGGGAAAAGACGGAGAAGAGGGTGACGGAGCGCAAGGCTCAGAAACGGAAGACAACGTCCCAAAACACTGCTCCAGATCCGACCAGACGTGCCGGGTCAAAACCTTCAAAGACGATGCCAAAAGTAAATAATAAGGTACTTAGTATGAAACCTTTTGGAATTTAAGGTCTAAATTAAGATGGTTTGTATTGAATATGCTCCTGTTGCCTTTTTTATATATATATATATATATATATATATATATATATATATATATATATATATATATATATATATATATATATATATATATATATATATATGGGTCAATGATGTGACGCCTATATTTTCTGAAAAACAGATTTTTTTTTCAATTCAAAAAATGTTTAAATGGATAAAAAAAATACCATATATATTAACTACCTGTCCCACATATGGACTCACTTGAATTTTACAAAAAATACTAGTTATTTGGGATTTTGTTGTTGTTTTAAGCGTCAAAATGTCATGTGGTGCGACCGTCCGACCATGACCCTTGTTTTGAAAACTTTTTTTGAAATCAATGTTAATGAATTTAAATCAATCTTCTTCTATCTGGCATGATTTCCGAAGTGTCTTGTAGTGTATAAGATTTCAACACATTTGTATTTATATTTCCATCATAATATACAAACAAAGTTTGACTGACATCCATTTTATGAAATATCATGTGGCGCGAATGTTAAAAAAACAACCATTTTTGTATAATACTGAAAACTTGTAAAAAAAAAAAAAGATGTTAAGAAAATTAATTTATTTTAATATGAATCATGGTTGCACCACATGACCTCTTTTAAGGCTAGTGCCAATTCATCTTGACAAAGAACTCTGAAATCCCTTAATTTAAAATTTTTATATGAATTTATGTGTACACAACATTCTTAATGTTTGAACTACTGCAATATATATTCTTTTTTTTATTATTTTAAAATTGACCTGTTGAAAATCCTTATTCGTCATTGACCCAACCTTTATTTAAGCAGGAAAAAAGTCTTGTTGAGATTAAAAATCTCTTTTACAAGAGAGTCCTGACCAAGACAGGCAGCAGCACAAACACAAAGTTGCACAAACCAACAATAACAAAACAGTTAAAAACAAATCAGAAATACAAAATTAGCAGTCGAAGCATCTACAGCCAGTTGTACTTGCTTCCAAGTCTTTCAGAAGAACCTTAAAAGCATCACTTTTAGTGAAATCACCAATAATTTCCCCTTTACAAAGTCTGTATGAACTTTTCTTTCTCTCCACGTCTCCAGCAACAAAGTAAACTCACTGATACGGGCAGCAAGAGCTGTGTGGTGCTGGATGCCGTACGTCGTGCTCGCCTAAAGCAGCTCCGAGGGCCTCGCAGTCAAGCTCCCAAAGTTCCCAAAGCGGCCCACGCGTGTCCACAGTGTCCGGCTGCCTACCAGGACTGCGACGCTCTCATCATGCATCGCATCAGGCACATTGAGGGAAAGCACTGGCCTTGTCCGGTAAGCAGCCACACTTTCAGAACAGGAGACGGCATCCTCATTACACAGCAGCTCGTTGTGTATTTGAGAGACAAATAATTGATTTCCAACCTGTGGATCGGTCTCAGTAGAGCGCTGATTATTCCTGGTCTAGAACCAGGAACCGGTGAGGGTAATGGTGACCAACTAGAACAGATAAAGCTCAGTCTGACTCGAATTCAAAGCAATAATCAACTGATTCTATTAAAGGATTAAACCTGTGGGGAAAAGAGGGTGCCCTCGTGGCATTTATTTGATATAACCTGCTGATGTGTAAGCAGTAAAAAAGCACATAAATTCAGATATTCTCAGATTGGTTTCAGGACATAATCACATGTCGAAATAAGTCTGATATGAATCAGATATGTGAGTTTGTGTCAGACTCACCATTTCTCCCATTAATGCAGCTCGGGCACTCTTTAAAACACAACCGTGGCGACAACAGAGAGGGAACTGAACTTCATCCTTCATGCACAAAATTAGTGGTCCTTAACCTTGTTTTTATTGTTGTCACGGCCTTCTATGCTCCAAAACCAAAACAATCCAAAATTATTCCGGTAAAGGCCGTCGGTGGTAACAAGTTGCAGAAGTTGCACTTCTACAACTTGATTGTTTAAAAATTATCTGTACTTTATTTCTATCAAAACTCACTATCCTACAACTGAAATGACAACAAAAGTTAACTTAATCGGATATTACAAGTCCAAAGAAGTGGTCAAATAATCATTTTACAAAAACCTCCCGTCATCAGACCCGACATGTGACAAACAAAAGAAACTTAAATAAATGGGAGGGTCTAAAAGTTACCAAAGTAATATTAAACAGTTCTAGATACAAAGATTATTTACAGATTCTGGCTACAAACTAGTTCAAGTATATTATAACTGCCTAAAGAAAAAAGTTAATGGATAGAACGTGTGATTTACAAAAATTCAACAGAAATGGCCACAACAATTGTCGCTTTACAAGTTGTGCTAATTTCTGTTTTTGGGTGTTCTGTATTTACGGTAAAGAGCTTGAATTTTCACATCATTATCATACATTTACAGACCGGGGGTGGTGGGGGGCTCTTGTACATATGCATAGGACTTACAAATCAGACAGATAAACCCCCCAGGCACTTACATTATATGAAAAAAAATTAAAAAGGTTAACAGCTCGTTGATCAGAAACAAAAATCACCTTCTTCTCACCAGATCACTAGTTTTGGTCTAATTTCTGCCAACATTGGCAATTAAACAGACAAAACCAAACAAGTTAGATGGAGCAAGTAGGATCAGTAATGTATTAATTGTTTTGAGCCTCGTGTGCTGCGGAGTTTACTGCTCCCCTCAAAGCCTCGACCTGGCTCTCGTGTCATTTCTTCCCCATTAACTCTCCGTCTCGTTCTGCAGCTCTGCAGCAAGACATTCTTTCGACTGAAGAATGTCAGGAATCACATCCGCACCCACGACCCCAAGTTGTATAAATGCCGGAGCTGCATCGTTGCTGGTTCGTGAGGCGGCTGCTGGAGGACTGAGGCTGAGGTGGGTGAAACTGACGCCTGACGAAAGCCGAGCATCAGCCGAGTGATGCTGCTGATGGGTCAGGTTGTTGGGGGGGAGGGATGGAGCGGGCTATACCAACTAGGGCTGGGTACCGAATTAAATGTCAAGAACCGATTCGATTCCGATTCTTAGGATTCAGAATCGATTATCAGGATTCGATTCGATATTGATTTGTATTAGTGTTAAAAAAATGTTTTCAGTTACCTGAATTATATGATTGTAAAATAACTAGTTATATAATAATTTCACAATAATTATTGTGAAATAACTAAGAAATAAATAACTCAAATAGGCCTTTCAATATCCATTTAAAGTGCAAAAAAAAAAAGGAAATTGCAACAGCTCATGCAGTAAACAAATAATTTTAGCAGTGTCCCCGGCTTTTAGTGACCCCTCTTGGAGCATTTTGTCGAAAGAAAAGTTCATTCAGTTCAGGAGTTTTAAAAACCAGCGCTTTATTAACGCTACCGCTGCTCTCTGACGCCATGTTTATGAAATACATTATGTGACTACTGGGATTAAAGTTCACAGGGCGAAAATGTAATGATGAAAAAAAAAAATTAAAAAAAATTAATTAAAAAAAAATTAAAAATCGCTCCTTAGACAAGAATCGATTTTTAGGAATTAATATGAGAATTGATTTTGAATCGGAAAATCGATTTTTTTTTTCAACACAGGCCTAGTACCAACCGTCTTTCTTTCTTTCAGAGATCTTTTAATGAATGAAAAGTCATGAATAAAACAATAACTATAAATATAAAACACCTCGTTGCCCAAACATGGACAAACAAACAACACCAGCTGACCATAAGAAATAAACACAGCATTGTGAATATATAAAAATCAAGCATAGCAAAGTTACAGACAAATGAATTAATTACAAAAAAGATAATTAAGTACAGTAGATTTAGAAAAAATAAATAAATAAATAAAATTTAAAAAAAAATGGGGGGGGGGGTTGAAGGGACTCAGACTACCGTTGTGGGTTTCTCAAAAAATTCCAAGAAGGGGCGCCACAATCTGTAAAATGTATTCTCTGATCCTCGGATAGTATATCTAATCTTCTCCAGATTCATGCATAATATTATTTCTCTAAGCCAGTGTGAGACAGAAGGAGGTGTAGACTCCTTCCATTTAAGTGTGATACCTCGTCGAGCCAATAAGGAAGCAAAAGCCAGAACTCTGAGTTTAGCTTTGGGCAAATCCAAGTCTGGAGCAATTCCAAAAATTGCAGTCGGAGCATTTGGCTCAATTTGCTGACAAATGGTCTCTGACATTATTTGGAAAACTGATGTCCAAAAGTTACCTAAAGAGGGACACGACCAATACATGTGACAGAGTGAAGCAGGTGCACTTTTACATTTGTCACATGTGGGATCGACATCAGAATGTATTCGAGCCAGTTTAGTTTTGGATATACAGGACTGTCTCAGAAAATTAGAATATTGTGATAAAGTTCTTTATTTTCTGTAATGCAATTTAAAATAAACTAAATGTCATATATTCTGGATTCATTACAAATCAATTGAAATATTGCAAGCCTTTTATTATTTTAATATTGCTGATTATGGCTTACAGTTTAAGATTAAGATTCCCAGAATATTCACATTTTTTGAGATAGGATATTTGAGTTTTCTTAAGCTGTAAACCATGATCAGCAATATTAAAATAATAAAAGGCTTGCAATATTTCAGTTGATTTGTAATGAATCCAGAATGTATGACATTTTTGTTTTTGCAATTGCATTACAGAAAATCACAATATTCGAATTTTCTGAGACAGTCCTGTATGGGTGCGATGCACTACTTTAAATTGCAAAAGTGCGTGTCGGGAACACAATGAAGAAGAGTGAATCCGATCAAGAAGTGAGTCCCATATATCATCTGTAACAGTGTAATTTAGGTCTTGTTCCCAAGTCGTTTTTATAACCGCCATTGAGGAGCAGTGTAATCTGGAAATAAGGTTGTATAGTACCAACCGTCTTGACACGTCTTGCTATAAATACACGGATGTAAAGTGTGATCACTTGGGCTCAAAGATTTTCTTTAACTGTTATGTTTATGTTTCAGGATGAAGGTTGTTGGAGTCTCTTCGCCACCTGAGAGCCTGAAGGACGCGATGGATCTGCAGCTTGTACATAATGTATCCGTCAAGAACGAGCACGACGGTTTGTGGGGAAGGCGCACCTCCTCCGGATCAACGCGGTCGCCGCTGTCGATTGGGCGCCGTTCCCGTTTTGCTTTTCAATTAATTACGGACGGTTCAACTTGAACGTTACACTCAGGGGCGGGGAATGCGATGCCACGGTATAAAGTGATTCAACGTCACGACTGTGTACAAAATGAATTGTAAAGTGATTGTTATAACTATTCCTGCTACTTGTTACCTTTATTTTTTTAATGTAAAGATAATTGTTGAAGCACTTATAGCTTGAGTTGTAAACCTAAGAAGCAGGAATGAGACTGACGGTTGGAAGTCCGAGGTGGGAATACTTGAAGCGATGCGAGTGCTGGAGCCTCTCCTTTGATTCTCAGTACGTCTTTGTCGGTCGGTGTGTAGACTTTGAAATGACCAGTCTGTCCGTATTGATCTGCTACTCTTTCACGGTCCGTGATCGGTGGGTTGGGGACTGGGGGGGTGGGGTGGGGGGGGCTTATGCGCTGACGCCACTGCATGTGTATTTGAAGATGGTTTGTAGTCCGCTGTCTTTTCTAAACCTGACTGTTTTCAAAAAAAAAAGGGAAACGTGTCTCGTTTTTAATGTGAATTTCTTAAAAGTAAACAAGGCAACTGCATCATCAGAGATGTTTTATTCATCTCGTCCTCCTCCTTAATGTCAGCCATAATCTTGCTCAACTTAAACTTCTCCTCCTACTGAGTAAATGCAATGTGCACATACAGAGATGTTTATGTATCAAATTGATTTTAGAAATAAATGAGCTGTCTCTTGGTATCTGTTAAAAGACTGAATAAATTTTTTTCCTTTTATATGTTCTTGTTTTTCTTTTTGTTTTGTTTCTTTTGAAATAGTTTTGAGCTGAAAGGACAACAGAGTACCAGTGGCGCAGCCAATGAGAAACGACTCGATCGATCATCTGATTGAGGCTGATATCAAAGTATCTGCATTCTGAAAGCGAAGCCGAGGTCAAGGAGATGTTACTTGAATAGTCTTATTAATTAAACCAAAAGTTTGAAAAACAATGTGAATAGAGGCTGATGTGGACCACATACTGATCTAAAACAGCTGAAACACTGAAGTGATCAATATTTCACCACAGCGCTCATCTGAACCTACAGTTTTAGACATTAATCCCTTTTTTATTCACTAAAGTAAAAGTCCTTAATTACTGGATATGAAATCCAAACTTTTCCAAGTTCCTTCTGCATTCAGCACATGTGATTCATCTTTAGTCTTCTTTGTTCTTTAAATCAAAACATGTAATTTTTGTTGTGCATGAATTTCAAAGTTTAATATGCATCATTTGTTCCTCTGAAGTTTACAGAGCAACATTTCTGCGTTCTGAACTGAAATATTTCAAAAAGAAGATTATTCACGGACATTTACATCCCTAAACAGTTTTTTAGCAACTAATAGTTGCTTATTTTAAATAAAAGTGAAACATTGAATGAAACCTGTAAAATAAAATCTTGAGACTTTAAGGGAGCTTAGTTGTTGCAGGTGACTGGTCTTACAATGGGGTCGTGACCTGAAACTCCCAAGAATGACTAGGAATAAAACATCGGACTGAAGTCTCCGTCTATGAGTCCTGATCTGAATAAATCAGTCAGCTATTAGTATAATATTTATCACTATTTTTGTCAGTTTCAAGTTCTTTCCATGGCCATTGTGGGCTTTCCTTTCTTTAACGGAAGCACAAGTGGTGCTGTGTTTCTACAACCACAAATCCAGCAGCCAAAAACACTGAATCCACACTTTTTTCCCCCTTTTTTCTTTGTTTTTCCCAAGAATACTTCGACACGTTGCAGGCTGGAGATCAGACTCCTGACTGCCGTTGCAGGATGACCTACTTTAGCCGCTGCCTTGCTGCTGCTCATACACACAACCTTTGTGCTCGTAGTCGCTTATCAGCAAATGTTCTCTTTAAATTTAAAAAAATAAACTCAAACCATGTTGACTTTCCTGGAAAACATACGTTTCTTAAGCCATGAAAATCACTTCGGTCTTAAAAATGTGCAGGACGTCTTCAGTTTTCGTGCTGACTGCTTGCATTTGGATCATTTTTGTAATTCTTTGTTGCTACGCTGCTTTAATTCAATATAAACTGCAAAAAAATAAACAAACTGGGATATATTTAAACTCCAAACTGGTGCTGTACAGTATGTGCAGATTCCCACAGATGCATGCATTAATTGTATGGAAACACCTCAAAATTGTTTTTAAGAACACCATGAAAAATTAAACATTTACCTGACTGTAAAAAATGAAACATCAAACAAATGTGGAATATTTGATGTTTATCCGAATTGTGTTGTATTTCTGGGTAAGAGGATTTGCTCACTGTAAACTTTAGTAAATGTTTCCAATTTGTCAGTCTTGAAGTGCTGAGGATGATCTTTCTCTCCACCCAGAGTGTTTGCACGAGTGTTGCAGAGCAAATCAATGAAACTCTGACTCCTCAGCAGATGAACGCAGCTCTCATTACAACACACGCCAGGAAGGAGGGAGCGTTTCTGCAGAGAAATCTCACCGTAATGAGTCCGCTCATTAAAAGAGACAAACAGAGGACGCGAGGACGACTTTAATCAGCAAAGACCAACAGTTTCCATTCATACCTCTTGAGCGATGCTCACAAAATGAAATATCTGAAACAACAGTAAGAATGGAAATGCCGATTAACTTGATCTGGGTGGAAATTTATCGCAGTGCACCGTTTGGAGTCGATACAGGGATTATCACAGAAAAAGACATCAACTAGTAATACGTAGACTCAGACAATCCCACACAGGCACAAAGAAAAGCCCAGAGTGGCTATGAATTTCTTTCATTTAAAGGAAATATATAAATTAGTTTGGAACAAGCTTTTATTCCAAATAAGGCCAAATAGGGATGCTAATCAGAATCAGAATCAGCTTTATTGGCCAAATATGTGAAGGCACAAGGAATTTGACGTCTGCTGGAGAAGAGCAGAGGGGAGAGTACACATCCCTGGGGGACGCCTGTGCTGATTGTCAGGGTGCTGCATGTTATTTTTCCCAGCCTCACCTGCTGCCTCCGGTCTGACAGGAAGTTGGTGATCCACTGACAGGTGGATGCTGGGACGGTGAGCTGGGTAAGTTTGCAGCGGAGGAGGTCTGGGATGATGGTGTTGAACACCCAGCTGTATCCAGAGTTGGGTAGTAACGAGTTATATTTACTCCGTTACATTTACTTGAGTAAGTTTTGGGACTTTTGGGATTTTGTACTTTTAGGAGTAGTTTTGAATCACTATACTTTTTACTTTTACTTGAGTAGATTTGTGAAGAAGAAACTGTTACTCTTACTCCGCTAAATTAGGCCACGTTGAGCTCGTTACTTTTCTTTTATCCCTTTTATCCGCGTACGCGTCAATCGCATAACATCACTGGGTGATTCTTTGGGAAAAATGTTGGTTTTTCCATGTTTTATCACATATACACAGACTCAAACACACACATTATATTTATATGAGTTCATAGGCTTGTTCTAGTTCTGCCTGCGGAGCCTGGTTAAAAAAGAAAAGTACAAAGGCTTGAAATGTTGTGCTACTTGTGCTTAATTTCTTAAGTTATTATTTTATTTATTTTATTATTTATTAAAGTACTTGAATTTATTTTAAGATTATTTTAATTTAAACTATTTTATTAATTTTAATTTATATTATTATTTTATTGATTTAATTTGCCTGAAGATGATTATTTTGTACTTTTGTCTGTTTGAATGGTTGTGTTAAAAAAATAAATCAGACGTTACTCAACAGTTACTCAGTACTTGAGTAGTTTTTTCACCAAGTACGTTTTTACTTTTACTCAAGTAATTATTTGGATGACTACTTTTCAGTTCTACTTGAGTCATATTATTCTGAAGTAACAGTACTTTTACTTGAGTACAATCTCTGGCTACTCTACCCACCTCTGGCTGTATCCTAGCATGTGTCCCTGGGGAGTCGAGGTTTTGCAGGATTGTAATGCAGTCCCAGGTCCATTGCATCAGCTGCTGACCTGTTTGCCCCACATGCAAACTGCTAGGGGTCCAGCAGGGGGCCTGTGAGGTCCTTCAGGTGGCTCCACACCAGTCTCTCAAAGGACCTCATGACCACAAACGTCAGAGCCACGGGCCTGTAGTCATTTAGTCCTGAGATAGTTGGTTTCTTTGGGACTGGGATTATTGTGGAGCGTTTAAAGCTCCTGTGGCAGATCTGGTTGAAGACTGGGACCTGCTGGTCAGCACAGACCTCCACGCAGGAAATGATGGCAGTAACTGGCATGTAAGGAAAGTATGGAGAAAAAAAGATTGAAAAAGTCATGGAAACAATCTAATAAATGGAGAAAAATAAAGGTAAGTGATGGGTGGCCAGTTATATGACAGGGTTAGATTTGTATACTTTATGGGTGTGAATCTATCTAGGTGAGGGTAGATTTGCACGTGCATGTGTGTATAAATGTGTATGTATGTATGTGTTGACTGTGAATTGTGATATAATACATAACATCATGTGTATATGGATGTGTTTGTGTGTGTGTATGTATATGTATAGGTTTTTTTCTGTTCTTTCTTTTTTACCGATAATATGTACAGGACTGTCTCAGAAAATTTGAATATTGTGATTTTCTGTAATGCAATTACAAAAACAAAAATGTCATACATTCTGGATTCATTACAAATCAACTGAAATATTGCAAGCCTTTTATTATTTTAATATTGCTGACTATGGCTTACAGTTTAAGAAAACTCAAATATTCTATCTCAAAAAATTAAAATATTCTGGGAATCTTAATCTTAAACTATAAGCCATAATCAGCAATATTAAAATAATAAAAGACTTGCAATATTTCAGTAAATAAATAAAGAACTTTATCACAATATTCTAATTTTCTGAGACAGTCCTGTATATTTACTAGCTGACTGCATATATTGCATGACTTGATATTGGTATACTTAAATATGTAAGATATATTATGTACATATTTATCAACACTGCTGACATTGAATTATTTTCACAGACCTACATCTTTTTTCCCTATCCTCTTCTGATTATAAACACCTGGATGTCTTATGTCTCTTTTCTTTCGAGTACAACACATTATACATTCATTCACACACACTACAACACATCACACACTCTCCAAACTTCACCCATCACTGTCTTGTCTTTTCTTTCCTACTTTTTCATGCTCCACTTTTGGTGATCTTCCTCTTAGGCAGATTTTTTCTCTTCTTTGTCATTCCTTTTCTTGAGGGACTAATAAAATATAGTAGACTGCCAAGAGGGCTTGTGAAGGAGACACACTCACACACACACCCATGCACACATACACAAAAAAAACCTAAAACCTTTGTTTGAAGATTACAATGCTTAAAGATGCTTTAGGTTTTTACCAAACTTGGTATTAACCATTAATATATATGCAAACAAGGGGAGGGAAAAAAAACATCCATCCATCCATCATGGACACCCACTTATTCCTATTTAGGCTCTTGGATAGAAAACATCACCACATGCAGACACAAACAAACAGGTTTTTGGACTATAAGAGGAAGCCGGACTAACCGGAGAAAACCCATGCAACCCCGGGGAGACCATTCAAACTCCACTCAGAGAGAGCCAGGAACCTTCTTGCTGTGATCCGGTTCCAATTTAACCCAAATATATTATCATTCTTTTCATCCAATTCACCCCAATAGAGTCCAGAATAGAAAAAAACAAAACATCCTAGCTAAGGAGTCCAAGAGATTTATATTAAAGGGATTGTGACATGAAAAACAAATTTTTCTTGATTTTTTGTGTTTTGTTGGGTGTCTTGACATCAATTACACCCAAAAAAAACGAACTAAGGAGGAGCGGGACAATGATTGACAGGAAAGGGGGAAAAGGACGCGTTTTTCACTGTGCAAAAAACACCGTCATAAAAAGCCAGGCATGGAGTACTGGAGTGAAGTTTTTCTTGTTACACCTTTTTAGACACATTTGAGGGATATTGGCCAAGACTTTTAATAGTGTTAAAAGCATGTTAAAAATTATGTCACAATACCTTTAAATATTCACTTCAATGCAATTCCCCATCCCGAGCCAAGCATGAGGCGGCCGTGGAGAGCAAAAACCGACAAAAAACCAAACAAAAAACAAACTAATTAACAGGGTTTTAAACCTCCAACAAGCCACGCTCGTGCCTTCACCGGTTGGTGATCTGGGATGGCAGAAAAAAGAGGAATAAAAAAATGCTGAGAGATTAGTCCAGGAATATCTGTCCATGAGACCCCGGAGAAAAAAAATGTACTAGCAAAAATAGTCAAATACACGTTTAAAATAAGCAAGAGTGAAAATATCAGAATGAAGAAGGTCTTCCCGCAGCATCACCACGGGGATGTTTCAGCCCCAACTATAAAACTTAATCAAAAAGTAAAAGTAGAGAGGGTCTCTGCATCAACGCTCGCTAACTTTGAGCAGAAGAAAAGGAGCCTGATAGCTGGAGCCTCGGAGAGGCCGAGTCTCGGGGGGTAGAAGGATGTTTGAGACGGACTCTGAAGGACTTCATATGTATGAAGACCAGTTTTAAATTCTGTGCATGATTGAAGACGAGCCCAGCGAGGGGAAGCTGAGATTGCAGCAGCCCTGAGCTCTCCTGTTAACCCTCAGCAGAAGTCTCACTTAGGATTTCCAAGTAACTTTAAGGCTTTTTATAAGTAAAAGGAAAAAAAAAATCAGCAGTGGTCCAGTTTTGAAGAAATTTTCCTTATTTTTGTAAAGCTGGAAGAATTGATGATGTGTCAGAATAATATACCAATAAATTATACTCTGTTTAATCTAGAAACGTCATTTTAATCCTGACGTCGACAGCTGAAAGAGTTAAACCTCTGAATAAGCAAGATTTCTGCTTCGATTACTTACAAATGTCTTCTGGCCTTCATCAAGGTTCAAATTATAGGCAGACGCAAGCTGACTAAACTAAAAAATATGATGAATTAATCACGTCTAGTGATCGTTACTATAGTGGAAACAACCCCTGTCACAAGCTTCCTGTTGTATATTTATGATCCTTAAGTTCAGGAGGAATCCTGCACCTTTCCTCACGTCCAAATTATTTCTGGTCATCAATATTTCAGGGATCTGATGAATAAAAAAAAAACTCTGCTCAGGTTACAGCCGGTGTGAAGCCTCTGACATGGCGATTTCACAGCATTATTCTTATAATTATAATCTCATAAACTGCTCCGATAGTTGGCTTTAAGATCTCCTGAAGTTTCAGATTTTACAGTAACTGTGAGGCTTGGTCATCATCTTCCTCATCTCTCCTATTTTACGTCCTGGAAAGGATTTTAGTGCCACTATAACTTTTATTTTTCCTCCATACTTTCATGTGATTTTTTTATTTGGTCGAAATGTCAACGTTTTTTTTATAAATCTGCTCAAATCAATCATTTAAAAAAATGTCAATATCATCCAAAACAAACGGGACTGGGTTTTTTTGGTTCCCTTATAATTTAGGATCAAGATGTTCGGATCAATCATGTCTAATTCATCAATAACAAGACTCTGTATGACTTCATTTGTAGAAATTTGCCCTTTTTTCCAACCAGCATTTCCTGTCTCATCTCCTAAACTGGAACACCTCGGTACCGGCGGCCTCAGCCGAGGCCTAATTACACGTTAGCAGGCATGAAAAATGCAACAGTTTGTGTGTAAATAGTTTATTCAGGTTGCTTTTGTCTATTTTTAACTTGCAGAAGAGGAAGTGAAGGGTGTACTTTGTGACTTATTATTGTAAAAAAAAAAAAAAGAAGGAAAATCCTGTTACTGCAAACATTATTATTCCAACTTTTCCAGACCAAGTTGGAGACGTTTGTGAATGTTTATCATCATAAATGATTATTTTTCATCTTCATTTGTTCACACCTTGTTTGAGTTATATCTGGTATCTCATTCCTATGAGACTTCAGGTATATTTCTCCTCTATTTCCCTCCCATCTCCCTATGCGAGTGTTTGTGGAGCCACGCTGCTCTCTGGAGCCAGCAGTACCTGACCCTGCCACTAGAGGGCAGGCTACACTTGTACATAACAATGGCTGCTTGACAACAATAAGACTTCTTCAGTGCAAAATGGATCCAGTATCCCCAACACCTCGCCCCCTGAAGAACCTCACTTACCCTCCTCGTCCATCTCCTGCACTCGTCCCCGGGACCAGGAGGCCTTTGCTCAGACCACTTGTTTTTGCCCCCTAGAATATTAACCCCCTCTTTGTTCTGGCGTCTTAACTGCTCACACGAGGCGTCGGGGGAGTTAATATGACCACCAGAAGGAATGATCACATTTCCATCGCTTGCTTGTGCATAATGACGACTCGGGGGCCGATAACGCCACCGGTTTTGGTGCCTATCGTGTAATTCTGGGTGTCGTTGCAGCTTATTATAGAGGAAAACTCCAGCAGCATTATCCCTGAGCTTGGGGGGTGGGGGGTTGTTGATGGGGGGGGGGATTGGGTGTACTTTTTCAGCCTCATAACCAGCAGGGCTGACTTGGGTTACCCTTGCCCCACCAGTGACTGCACACGCAGGCTTATGGGAGTTAAGGGGGCCATAGAGAGAGAGAGAGTACGCCCAGGAACAGCTGACAATTTATGCTAGTGGGGCCCCCACATTCTCAGAGAGAGAGAGAGGAGAGGGGGGGGGGTGAAGACAGGAGGAGGAGAGGAGGAAGAGGAGGAGGAGGGAGAAGAAGGGGCACTGGGAGAGAAAGAGAGTGAGGCTTGTTGGGGTGAGAGTGAAAGAAGAAGGGGGAGAGAGGGAAAAGAAGGGGGGAGAGAGGGAAAAGAAGGGGGGAGAGAGGGAAAAGAAGGGGGGAGAAAGGGAAAAGAGGGGGGAGAGAGGGAAAAGAAGGGGGGGAGAGAGGGAAAAGGAGGCAGCCTTGTTTGTAGCTTGTCAGCAATTGCTTGAGACAAGCTTCCCCTCCATGTGTGAAAGCTACTTGGCAGGAATGCTCGGGCCGTACCAAGTGGAGCCAGGCGGTGGGGGGGGCGGATGGGGGGTGGAGGGATGGGGGTGATGGTGGGGGGGCAGACCTGGGCTGAGGAGCCAGTGTGTGGCTCAAGTAATCCTTCAGCAGTGGCGGCGCTTTGATGTTGCATCTTTGTGTGTTTGTGCGTGTTTGTGTGTGTGTGAGTGTGTGTGTGTGTGTGTGGGGGGGGGTTGTGAATGGGGCTGCAGATGAATGTGTGTCTCTCTCTCTCTCTCTCTCTCTCTCTCTCTCTCTCTCTCTCTCTCTCTCTCTCTCTCTCTCTCTCTCTCCAGCAGTAACAAAAGACAGGGAATGAGACCCCCTCCCCTCTACTGCCCCCCCCCTCTCTCTCTCTCTCTCTCTCAGGAGAAAGAAAGCAGAAAAAAAAGGAAAGAAGAAGATGATGAAACCCGAAGTGGTCCTGCAGTGTGAATTGTTGGTGTGTGTGTGCATATACACGTGCACAGATGTTCATTTCTGCATCTGCGTGCACGTGCATGCATGTGTGTGTGTGTGTGTCGTGCGTGTGTGTGTGGGTCGCTTTTTCCAATTGAATCTGTTTACTAACAATCTGCGTGAAACCAGTTTGCGGGTAGTTATGAGTGCGTCTGCGCGCTGGTTGCGTGTTTTTTTTATCCACGGGAACAGTGTGTGGTTGTCTTTAGGAAGCGTGCACGTGCGTGTGTGCCTGCGCGCGCATAAGGGGGGGTGTAATTTTTTCTTCAGTAGCCTGTTGCTTTCCTGCTCCCGACTGGCTCTCTGGGCTCCATGCAGGAGGCAGGATTCCTGCAGGATTCCTGTTGGATTCCCAGAAGATTCCTGCAGGATTCCTGTTGGATTCCTCCAAGATTCCTGCGGGATTCCTGTAAGATTCCCAGAAGATTCCTGCAGGATTCCCATAGGATTCTTGCAGGATTCCTGTTGGATTCCTGCAAGATTCACGCATGATTCCTTCAGAATCCCTGCAAGATTCCTGCAGGATTCCCAGAAGATTTCTTCAAGAGTCCTATAGGATCTTGCTGGATTCCTGCAGGATTCTTTCAAGATTCCCAGAAGATTTCTTCAGGATTCCTATAGGATCCTTGCAGGATTCCTGTTGGATTCCTCCAAGATTCCTGCAGGATTTCCACAGGATTTCTGCAAGATTCCCAGATGATTCCTGCAGGATTCCTGTTGGATTCCTGCAGGATTTCCACAGGATTTCTGCAAGATTCCCAGAAGATTCCTGCAGGATTCCAACAGGATCTCTGCTGAATCCCTGCTGGATTCCTGCTCAAACATTTTCCATCTGATGACGAAAACAGTTTTTAAACGTGCTAGATGTCACCTCCCCCCTCTCCTCCGATGTTTTTCCCACTTCACCCTCCTTCTCACACCCGTCCTTCCTTTCCTTTTTCTTTTTTTTTTTTTCTTACAGTAAATTCTCCTAAATGCACACCCTGCTGCTGGAAGTCGCAGGGCTTTGCTTCCGCGCTCATCGTTTGTGCATGTGTGTGGAAAAGCACTAAAGTTTGAGATCATCTCCTCGGCAGGAGCGGGAGCGGGGGGTGGAGGGGGACTAGAAAAGAGCAGCATATTGTAAGGAACTGAGATTCCTCCTCATCCCCTCATCACCCCTCTGCTCGTACTCCGTTTCCAGGGGGAGAAGAAATGGATGCAATTTAAAGGAATTAGCCACTGAATAATTCTCAGGATGTCAGAATGTATCGGGAGGGGAGAGCATTTATGTAATTGGAGCATCCTTGGGTTCACTGGTGTGCAAAGCTGGAAGAGAGAAACCTGCTTTATTCGGACCGGAGCGCACCTCAATATTGCAATGGATGCGCCTCCTTAATTTGGCTCTGCACGCACCTGAGTGATGCGCCGGATGCAGTCGGCTGCGCTGACCTCATTTACATGTCCTCCCGAGGAGGTGAGGGAGGGTGGGGGGGGATAGAAGAGGAGGAGTTGTGTAATGTAACGTGATGGGGGGGAGTGGTAAAAGAAGGAAAGGGAGGAAATAAGGAGGGAAGAGGTGGGAAAGTTGAAAGGTAAAGAGGGTGGAGATGTGAATGAAGACCGTGGCTGAGGAGGAAGGCAGGGATGGAGAGAAGGAGGGAAAAGAGGGAGGCAGATGAGGGAGGGGGTGAAGCGACAGAGAGAGAGAGAGAGAGAGAGAGAGAGAGGGAGAGAGAGGAGGGTTGATCTCTGGGGTTTGAAGCACATTAGTATTCATGGGGAAGACGAGGCCACAGACAGAGAAACAGAGAGGGACCAGACTCGGAGCAGCACACACACACACACACACACACACACACACACACACACACACACACACACACACACACACACACACACACACACACACACACACACACACACACACACACACACACACACACACACAAACACAAACACACTCGTCTCTCTCTCCTCTATATGATCCCACATGCACAGCCCTTCTGTTGTTTGTGGTCTCAGATCCTGCAGGGGGTCTAACCGCTCCTCTCCTCCTTCTGACGACGGTGTGTGTGTGTGTGTGTGTGTGTGTGTGTGTGTGTGTGTGTGTGTGTGTGTGTGTGTGTGTGTGTGTGTGTGTGTGTGTGTGTGTGTGTGTGTGTGTGTGTGTGTGTGTGTGTGTGTGTGTGTGTGTGTGTGTGTGTGTGTGTGTGTGTGTGTGTGTGAACGCTGGAAACAGCAGCAAAC